>NC_058368.1:62860000-63152500 GCF_018350175.1 Felis catus | reverse complement strand
GTTTATGGATGAAAAAGAAAACAACAACCACAAAAAATGCTGATTTTTGAGAGCTTAAATAGCTGGTCAGTAGAGAGACAGATATTCACCCTGCATTCTTTACCCACATGCTTCCTCTTGACGTTTGAAAGCATTTACTTAACTCAAAGGAAAATTGGCAGCCAAAGCCCCGGCATCTTCTTTCTGGTGGTAGTAGTGACCGCTTCTGTTGGCAGGGTCATCACTGGGGCCCTTTACTTCAGACCTTCCAATTCTGTTGTTTTTTCAGATCTGGCTTCAACCCAGGTCTAGTCGTCACTTTTACTTTCCTACCATCTGGTGAACTTCATTCCTGTTTTATTTATTCTGGCTCTAGTCCTTAGACTCTAGTCAACTACTTCCTTCAAAAAAAAATTATCTTCTTAGGTTAGGTAGATATATGGAATCAAAGGTGAAGAAGATGAAGAATTTGGAAGAAAGCAAAGAAGAGGACAGAAACAGGAAGAGCTGGCACTTGTTCTGAATTGGGTGAATGGTGTCCAAGCTGCCAAGCTGCTTCTCTGAAGCTCTGGGCACACAGCAAGCCATGCAGAGAGCACATGTCTGCTCTAGTTCCTTGTTCTGAGTTTAAATCTCAAAACAAACTGGAAGGAAGCAGAACAGGAATGAACAGAAGTCAAACTGGGAAACATTACACTTCCTCAGCCATCATCTCTTTGCCTACCTACTAGTATAGCTGTTTATTCCTCTGTGAGGCATTTTTCTAAGAAAATGAAAAAGAGCTAGCAGGACCCTACTTACTAAAAAAGTTAAAGTTGTAGAACAGGTACTTTTCTAATTCAGAATTCTCCTGCGATATGGACACTTGGCTTTATTTCTTATTTTTTTTAAAGTCTGAACTCTGCTGAAACAAGTAGCAAGAGGAATTTTATTTATTTTTTTAATGTTTATTTTATTTTTGAGAGAGAGAGAGAGAGAGAGAGTGGGAGTGGGGAAGGGGCAGAGAGAGAGGAAGACACAGAATCGGAAGCAGGCTCCAGGCTGTGAACTATCAGTACAGAGCCTGACATGAGGCTTGAACTCATGAACCGTGAGATTGTGACCTGAGCCAAAGTTGGACATTCAACCGAGTCACCCAGGCATCCTTGGACACTTTACTTTATAATTGAATCTATTAATTTTACAATTTTTCATGGCAAGCGTAACTATGAGTGATGGCCACTCCTCTTTAATACTCCACCCTCTCTCTTCTCTGTTGGAGCAAAGGAAGGTTGATTTTCAGGGTCCATCACTTGTCTGGGCTCCTTCCAGAACCTTATGTCTAATTGTGTATTATAATTTTGTATTCTTTTTCCTGAAAGTAACCCCTCACATTTTATAAGCTTCAGGCTCCACAAAGCCTGTTGCTAGGGGTGGGGTGGAGTTCAGGATCAAGCCTCAGGAAAGGACATGCTGTGACAAAGAATCTGAGTCCTTTCAGGACCACTTGGCAGATTCTCCACTCCTTGGTCAAAATAGTGTCAGAATTGTCACTTTAGACTTTGCTCCATGACTCATCTCAAAAAGAGTTAATCAGGGACAAATTCTTATGTATAAATTGCCTCCAAGATCTTTTTCACAACACTCAGGCCAAGTAAACCTAAGAGGTTTAATGCATGCATGAATTAAGTGCTGCAGGCCTTCAAGGAAGCTTTCAAACCAATGAACTCTAAATGGTGTGGAAAGGAAAATGAAGAGTGATTGAATCTGATGTGTTATTGCTCTTTAAGAATATTATTCATCAGTGTCTTTGGAATAATACTTTCTTCACTTTATTTTTCCTATGGGTTTGCTTTGAATTTAGGCTACATCTATAAGCACAAGCATGCATTAACGAGGAGGCAATTTATAGCTGGGGTCTGCAAAATTTTTCGGAAATACTTTCAGTTTTGCAGGCCATACAATCTCTATTGCAACTTCTCAACTCTTGCTGTAGCATGAAAACAGCCACAGGTAACACTTAAATAGATAGATGCAGTTGGGTTCCAATAAAACTTGATTTTCTCACTCTGTCCTTTGAATTTCATATAATTTGTATTTGTCAAGAAATATTTTTTCTTTTGTATTTAAAAAATCGCTTAAAAATATAAAATCATTTTTCACTTACAGGCCATACAAAAACAGAATGCAGGCTAGATTTGGTCTGTGAATCATTTGCAAACCCCTGATATAGAGAATAGCAGTGAGAATATAACTTTGAGAGTATTTAGACGTGATTTTCAATCTTGATTCTATTGCTATTAAGTAAATGAATTTATGCATCAATTCACCACTTCCCAGGGCCTTAGTGTTCCCAACTATAAAACAGGGTTATGATACTTATCTCAGAGGGCTGTTGGCTAAGGCACCGCATTTCAACTAACCTAGACTCCAGAGAGTAAAAGTTAATATGTTTGCCTTCCCTTCTGTTTACTTTTCTTTTTACGTTGGAGGGGCTAGATTATTTGAGATAGAATTGACATATACCATTATATTAATTTCAGGTATACAACATGTGGATTCAATACACTGATTCAGCATTTGAGTATATCGTGAGAGGATCACCACAACTAATCTTGCTCACATCCATCACCTTAAATAATTGCAATTTTTTCCCTGTGACGACAACTTGTAAGGTTTATTCTCTTAGCAACTTTCAAATAGGCAATAGAATATTATTAACTACAGTTACCATGCTATATGTTACATCTGCCTGTTTTCTTGATTTATTTACTTGACTGACTAGTATAAGTGTGTTGAAGAGATTTGTACAGTCATAAAAATTGAAAAAAATGTTTTGAAATTAAACTCTAAAGAAGTTAAAACTTCAAGTACGTAAATTAATGGGACAATGTGACAAAAATCTTATTTGTATCCAAAATCAAATATGCATTACCTCTATTTTAATCTTGCTCTTTGAAGTCATATAGTTTTCTGTGCATTACGAAAATTTTTATTTTTAAATGGAAAGACTTTTGTATTTTGAATTTGATATAATTAGTACTATGATCACGTGGTGCTTCTCCTATGAAGTCTTACTATATCTGCTCCAATGGGCTTATGCTGTATAATTTATGGCCAAGACAACATTGATGGAAGACAATGCTACGTGCCACTCTAATAGTGTTTGTATACCAATGCGCATATCAACGATATAATTCTACTCCTATACACTGAAATATACATTGCTGACCAATGTCGCAATGCCCTTGGGGGAAAAAAAGATTATTTTAGACAATATGCATTTAATTAATTCTCCATGTGACTTTCTCATGAAGCCACAATTCTAGGGCAGTAGTCCTAAACAGAGGGAAGAAATGATAAATTTTAGAATCATCCAGGGAAGTTTTTTTCAAAATATACATATTCTGATTCTTCACCACCCATTCTCTCAAAATATAGAGAACTGTCTGTTGGAGAGTGGTTCATTTATTTGTGTTTTAAAAAAGAAAAGCTCCTCAGGTGATTCTGACACTCTACAAACACACATATGCAAAGGAACAGCACATTTGAAGGTCAATGGCAGTATTTTTCTATCTGTTTGGATTCCTCCTTGTGAAGAAGCTATTTTGCTTCAAAACCTACTCTGGATGTGCAGGATTATTACCAGGGAGTTACATTCAGTTTTCTCCAGGGCAGCACTCTGAATTTTGATAATTTTTTTCTTCAGTCTTTGATGCCAGAAACAGTTATTGAGCATTCACTGTAGGCAAGACACTACCTCACACTGTGAAGTATAAAAAAAAAGATGAATGCTCCCTCTCATCTTTAAAGAGGTACAATATAATAGAGCAGTTATGACAGCTACATGCCTAAGTACATATCACAACATTAAGTGAGAGGTATGCAAAAGAAATACAATGTCCTATTGGAAATCAGAAGTTTGTGAGATCATTCGTTATTTCAGGGACCAAGAAAGGCCTCATATATACTTGAAATTGCTGTTTTTAAATGTTGCCAATTTCTAGGAAACTAAGTGGGATTTTCTCTATAATACAACGTTATTCATAAATTTAAGATTTGATTTGTGGTATTGTAGCATTAGGTACAACTTGATGAAAAATATTTGAATCAAGCTCTTAGGAGTGGCATCCATAAACAGTTTATTGCATTTGTAGCTGATAGTCTTATGATAGTTCATTATGTAAGAGCACAATGCTATAAAATCTAAAGTTTCTTTGACATAGCATTTAATTCCAAAGAAAATTCCTCAAAGAGATAAAGCTGCATCAGTCATACTTAGCTTTTTTTAAAGGTATTTTATTTTATTTTTTGTTTCATATTTATTCATTTTTTGAGAAAGAGAGAGAAAGTGTGCATGTGAGCAGGGGAGGGTCAGGGAGTGAGACAGAGAATCCAAAGCAGCCTCCATGGCATCAGTGCAAAGCCCAACATGGGGCTTGAAACCACGAACTGTGAGATCACGCCCTGAACCAAAGTTCAGGATGCTTGCCCGACTCAGCCACCCAGCTGCTCTAGGAATACTTATCTTTATTTCTCCCCAAATGAAGTATTTCATCATGGTACATTTTGGTTTGTTTTTTAGACTACTTCATTAAATAGAGAAGAAAGAAAATATTTAACTTTTATAAAATCTACCTACACCTGTAATATATGAAATAAAATCAGTAATTTTCAAAATGCTTACAAGGCGTGTAGACGTAAATGGATGATTTGCAACAGTTTTTGTTAAACTCTATGCCCTTTGGGCAAGAATGGCCTTCTGGATTATAAAGTGTGTACATGAAAACTGCATTATTTTATCAACAGAATTTATATTAGGAGAGGTGGACACCAAATGGGGATTTTCAATTTAATGCTAAATTTATTTATCAATTTCTTACTTTCAGTTTCTATCACTTCAAATTCTTTAGCAAGGAATTTTGGTCATTTGTTAAAGTCTAGATTGTTTGATTACAAGTGAAAATTAGATAAGGTTTAGTTCAATTTAGTCAAGAGCATCTCATGAAATATTTAATTCATAATAAAATGAGCTTGTGTCTCCCCAGATTCTCATTGCACATTTCACTGGAGGGACTTTAGTCATAGAGATATAATGAGTAGAAATCTAAATTAGCATTGGGAAATGCTTCAGTAGGGCCAGGGTTTTTAAAAGGTAAGTATTTGAGCAATCTATATAGAGTTTGATTTCAACAGCTACTTGAATTTTAAGAGATAAGGCAAATGATGAGGCAAATTGCAGAGTATTTTTTTCTTATTTTATGACCTTAAAATTTTCCTATTATCATAATATTTTTTCTATTAAGAACACCAAAATTTAAGACATGATATACTCGGGCAATTTTTTAATCAAATAAACAAATGTTTGCTATCGTAATCTGTCTCCCTCTCCCATAGTTTAGAGGATATCTTCATCTGGACCATTGTCTCAAAATTTAGAAGGGCACATACATGAGACTATCACCCAGAGCATCCCAATGACTTGAGAACACCAAGAACCATCACTGTATTTGACAAGAATGAGATAATAAAACAGAAATTCCAGAAAGGGGATACCTTTAAACTTCAATATTAATATTGCTGTTACATAACCATTAGTAATTTAATCAAATATGGATTTTATAGACTATGTTTATTAAACTTAAAGGGATGGGAAATTTTATTTGTTGTACAAATCAATCGTTCCTGGATAATAAAGAAATGCAATGTCATATAGGTAATGGGTATGTCTATAATACTGTCACTTTTCTAGCATTGATTACTTTGTGTAAAAGTTACCATTTTGAATCTTTCTTAATCTTACATTGGTGGCATGTTTAATACATGAAGTGAATTACTTACTATTCCTAAATTCTTTCAGTAATTCATTCACCCACCCATTTAATTTTTAGAAAGCTTTAGGTCATTTTATACAATGTTATGGTAGTGTCATGTGAAGTTCCAGACTATCGAAAATTAAGTGTTTGGAGTCTCAAATCTGGTCCCTATTAGGAAACCTTAACTGTAAAGCCTAGTTATTGAAATGCATGATTCTGTCTTTCTTGCTTTACAACCTACCCGTAATGATCTGAGAAAGGTTTCTGTAGTGCAAGATTTAAAAAAAAACAAAAAACATTAAATTAAAACATCATCATCTATGAAATACACTACATACATACACCTTGGCAGCAGCTAAATCTAACTCCTCACACTTATATTCCTCAAGTTCTGGTTAATATACAGTCATTACAAGAGTGTGATTCTAGTATTAACCCCCAATGTCATCATACCTGTAGACTAGAAATATGAGTGTCTATCTGTCTTTATCCTATTTGCTTCTTCACTCATTTTTGAATCCTTTTGTTGCTTTTGTAGTCCTCCAATGGTTTGTACCCTTGTGCCTTAGTCAAAAAGTTCTTTCTTATTTAGTAAAAATTCAGTGCTTATAGAACAGGCTTTCCGACTTTTATGTATAGACACACACACATATTTAGATCTGTCTTATTTATTTCTATTTCTACTCCTAACTACTGTTAAACAACTCACATAATGCAGAAACTACAGGAAGTAAACTCTCAAAAGTGACTTTCTTCAAGTGCTCTAGAATGTCTGCAAATATCTACAAAAGCTTATGCAGTTCCCTTGAGAAACTTAAAAAACAAACAAACAAAAAAAACCCCAAAAAACAAAAAAACACCCTGATGTTAGACAGGAAAAAGTGATATCTTCCTGGCTAAGTAACTCTCTTCCATTTCTCAAGCACTTTTTCTTTCTTTTATAGCTGTTCCCTGCCTGTCTGTAGTTATAATGGATGGGGAGAAAATTCTGTTTCCAGCCTTCTGGCTAGTGGGTTGCCATTTAACTCTTTTTTACCCTTTTGTACTGAGTTACATGCTACCACAAGAGGAAGGAATTCTACATGAACAGATAGCAAACAAATCAGGAAAAAATTGTGTGAACCATCCAACCTGTGGGCCCAAGTTTTATTTTTCAGTATACGTTGGTCACATAACATATACAGTATCTTCTGAATATGTAAATTGGACAATATAATTGTAATTATTTACCCAGTTCTATGTAACTTTGTCCTATTACCATTTGTAATAGGTTTGACCTAAAGACATTGATTTATACAAGCTTTGAAATATTGGAGAAAGATACCAGATTACCTGTATTATTAACTCCATTACAACTAATATCATCACTGCTGCTATTGATTTTAATAATTACTCCCTTAAAACATTTGCATATGTTATTATTTAATCCTCATGATAGCTGTGGCAGAATTGAGAGACAATATTATTACCTTATTTTTACAGATGAAGGATGTGAAACACAGAGAAGTTAATGTGGATGTCAGACAATGACAACAATGGGGGCAGGCTTCCAACTGAGACAGTCTGGCTTCTGGAGTCCATGCCTTAACACTCACACTCTACCCTATATTTACTTTGTATTCACTCAACATTCAATGAAATCACATGTATTAACCATCAACACAGATACACACACTTCTATACAAGTGAGTAAGAAGTATCTCTAGGGCGCCTTGTGTACAGTAATAACAGGTACAAAAGACAGTAAGTGCAACAAATTTAGTTTGGTAAAAATGTGCATGGGGCACAATGGGAACATAAAGAACAGATAGCTTATTTAACATCTGTGTGAGAGTAAAAAACAGAAAAGTCTTCACAGAGGGCAAGGATTTGTGAACTGTCTTAGAAGTACATTAATGTGTGTCAAGAGGATAGGAGGAAAGGATGGTCAAAAATGGAGCTGCCACTTGAGTAAGGGGATAATAAAATGAAGCCCAAAGAACTCATAAGAAGTTTCCAATGGCTGATTGGTGGAGTAAAAGGGTTGAGGGCAGTAAAAAGTGGCTCTAGAGAATGATGAAGGAGTCTTGGAGGACTCTGCATAGCATATCCAAGAGTCTGAATTTATTCTTGTAGAAAATGGATGTTCACCAAAGGTTTTAAGCCAAAAGAGATAGTGGGTTTGAACATCGTGCCCAATAACACGTATGTGCAAGACCCTGTATCTCAATAAGCCTCATTTCTTTCATTTGTCGAGTGTAGGTTATTAATACTTAACCTCATTGGTGTCAGCAATCAGACAATGATATGTAATATACATTTGATCCTTTATACCCTTGTTGGGAGAGGAAAGAGAAACAAAAAGATACCATGTCTGTATGTGGGTATGGAGTGCTGGTGGTTTTAGTGGCTGTGGGGGTGGTTGGATATGAGAACTGATAGGGCTGTCCACAATATTTGTTTTTCACACCTCTTAGTGGTTATGGCAGGATTACACTTCCTCACCTTCCTAGAACGCCAACATGCCCATGACAGATGTGCCCTATGAGGTGTTAATGGAAGCAATGTGTGTAGTTTCAGACAGGTGAATTTCATTACAGCTGTAATGAATGTAATGTAATGTTCAGGGAGGCTTAGACGTAGGTAGAACTTTGGTATCCTGCTGGGTCCTCTAGGGGATATCAGCCCCACTACCAACTCCTGGGACTGTATTATTTGACAGAAAATATTTTTTGTTGAGATAAGCCACTGAGAATTTGGAAGTTGTTACCAACACATAACCTACCTCATTCCAACCAATATGTGGGTCAAACAGGGTCTAGACTGCTAGTGGGGTTTCATGGAGTTGGCACTGGAGTAGGGAGTCTCTCACATGGGGCTATGGGTAACCTGGGGCTCATGATCACCGAAAGATGGGTAGGAAATTGAGATTCAATAATCCCAAAACTCAAGGGGCCAATTCAAACTATGGAACCCTTGTTGCAAAAGAAAAGTCACTATAATCATAAATTAGGAGCCAACTTGAGTGACCTGAGCCAACCACTGGCAATCTGTGTGCTCCCCCTGGTACGGCTGACACATTTGCCTGGGGACCATCCAATTGTAACAATCTTGTTTTAAAAGGCAGCGATGAGGCCAGCATGGTGTCTGGCATACAACTTAAGCACAACAAATTATTTGCCTTCTGAATCTTCACTTTTCTTCTTCCTTTATAAGTTCCTGTGTTTGCTATTTATTTACCAGCTAACTGGGATTATTTGACCTGAATAGAGTCAAACATGCTACCTATATAATGACTTACTTCTACAATTCAGTATGCCTATAATTAAATACTTCACACTTAAGCATAAATATGCTCAGAATTATTCTCTTGCCTCCATTCATTATTGGGTAGTAAGACATGACCTCATAATTTTTAGATTAGAATGGTAAATGTTGCAAACATTTTCTTCATCCCATCAAGTTTTATTCCTTTGTTGTTGCACTTGTATGGATATCTACAGAACCCTTTTAATCAAAGTGTTTCATTTGGTGACTAAATGGAGGCAGATAGCTTGCTAAGATAAGAATAAGGTTGAGATCTCTTAACTGGTTTTGATGACTATAGACAGTGAATTGTTGCATGAGGAAAAGTCAGTGCATCTGATTAAAATGTGTGGTTGTGGCAGTTTTTGTGTAATATATAATCATAGGTTGGAAAACTACTAGGAGACTCTAGACTCAAAGACTGTAGAATAACAGTAAGTGCTTGGGGATGGGCAATGAAAAAAGGAATCACAAGGCATTACAGGTACAGAAATACAACATGTAAGTGCGCAGCACAAAGTGTTGAAACCTGTAGCTTTGTCACTCACATGCCCAGGGATCAAGATAAAAATGCAATTCACCAGTAACTGGCACCAGAGTCTCAGGTCTTTGACTTTCCATTAAATTTTTTTTTAATATTTATTTTTGAGAGAGAGAGAGAGAGAGAGAGAGAGAGAGAGAGAGAACGAACAGACAGGGGAAGGGCAGAAAGAGAGACACAGAATCCGAAGCAGGCTCCAGACTCTGAGCTGTCAGCACAGAGCCTGATGTGGGGCTCAAACCCACAAACCATGAGATGATGACCTGAGCTGAAGTCAGACACTTAACCAACTGAGACACTCAGGTGCCTCTGACTTTCCATTTTGTGTGTGTGTGTGTGTGTGTGTGTGTGTGTGTGTGTGGAAAGGGACTAATGAGACCAACATTTCTAAGTGTCTTTCTACTGAATGCTCCACTAGGGATAAAAAGATAAATTAGACATGATCCAGGGGTTCACAGAGTTTAAGCATGACAGTTACATTAATATATAAGATTACCCTAGCACAGAGTTTTAGATAGAAAGCAAAGGTTGAACTGAGTACTAACAGTTCTAGTTTAAATTAGTGGAAAGCATTCATAACATCACAGTGTTAGTAGCAACTTTAGAGTTCACCTAATCCAATCTTTCAGCCAATCAAGAATTTTTTGTACGAGGTCAAACAGCCTTCATTTCAACATTTCCAAATGCTGACTTGAGAATAAATCGTATCCAAGCTTTGTAATATGTCTACCAGGCGATTTATTAACCTTAAACCCATTTAGCAATCTTCTTTTCAATACAGAGAAAGTTCTGGATACATTAATTAGACTAATTGAAGTCATATTAAAAGGAAACATTTCTTAATGTTTCAGAAACTGAATTCAATCATGGTTTACATGAAAAAAATAGAAATATGGGCTAAAATAAAAATTAGAACAATTTTTCCCTAGAAATTAATTTGACAAAATTTCAGGATTAAGAAGACTGTGGGTGTAATGGCCTTTTGTAATAATAATAATAATAGACCTGTATAGACTATATGCTAAGAGCATTAAGTTAGAGCAATAGTACTGTAAGCCTGTTTCCAAACTTGTACTTCAAAATCTGGGAATCCTAGTTTTAATCATAAAACTATGTAACATGATAAATGGAAAAATAGAATCTTGTCTGACTAGTTTAATTTCAGATGTAGGAGCCTTAGTTCAACGCTGCCTCTAACATACTATTTCTTGTGAGCTGATCAAAGATAGAAACCATAAGTGACTCTGTTTTACGGTCATCATTGAGCACAATTTGTTGGTATCTTGGTACATAATAGGTGATCTTTGTACTTTAGTGTTTCTGAAATAAATGAATAAACATCTCTTAGATTGACCTCTAACTAGATTGGAAATACATCTAACTTATATCAGTGGAGACAGCTTTTAAGAGAGAAATAAGAAAAAGGTTGCCACTGGGCTGCCTGGGTGGCTCAGTAGGTTGAGCATCCGACTTTGGCTCAGGTCATGATCTCACTGTTCATGAGTTTGAGCCCCGTGTCGGGCTCTGTGCTGACAGCTCAGAGCCTGGAGCCTGCTTCAGATTCTGTGTGTGTGTCTCTCTCTGCCCCTCCCATTTGTACTCTGTCTCTGTCTCTCAAAAATAAATAAACATTAAATAATTTTTTAAAAAAAGAAAAAGATTGCCAAGATCTGTTAACTCTTAGAACAGGTGACATGTCCACTTCTCAATGTCTTTGTAATAAAGATAGACAACTCATGCAAATTAAGATTAATCAGTACTGCACAAGCAATAAAATCTAGTTCTTCCCCAACTTACAGGCGGGTTATACACTTCATAGTAAGTTGACAATATCTTAAGTGAAAAATGCATTTAAGACCCCTATTCTACTGAACATCATGACTTAGCCCAGCTTACCTTAAATATGCTCAGAACACTTACATTAACCAACAATTGGGCAAAATCCTCTAACTCAAAGCCTATTTTATAAAAAACTGTTGACTATCTTATGTAATTTATTGAATACTGTTCTAAAGGTGAAAAACAGAATCGTCGTATGGGTACAGAATGGTTGTCAATGTACTGTTTGGCACTCTCAGGATCACATGCCTGACTGCAGGCTTTGGCTCAATATAGCTGCCCAGCATGGGAGAGGATCATACTGCATATTGCTAGCCCATGAAAAGGGCAGAATTCAAAATTCAAAGTATGGCTTCTACTGAATATCACTTTGGCATTATCATAAAGTCAAAAAATCCTAAGTCAGGGAGTATCTGCAACGTCTAAAAATGCAAGGGCCTGTTTTAATAAAACTTTAAAATGGGGTTTGAATTTACACTGAATCATTAATCTCAAGACAGTTAAAAGGTTGATAGCACTGCTATAAGCATTGGGATGCATGTGGTCCTCCGAATCAGCATTTTTGTATCCTTTGGATGAATTCCTAGTAGTACACTTGCTGGGTCATAGAGTAGCTCTATTTTTATTTTTTTGAAGAACTTCCACACTGTTTTCCAGAGTGCCTGTACCAGTTTGCATTCCCACCAACAGTGCAAGAGGGTTCCCCTTTCTCCACATCTTCCCCAATATCTTTTGTTTCCTGAGTTATTTTAGCCACTCTGACAGAGGATAGGGACAAAAGGTGATGGGCAATGAGGAGGGCACTTGTTGGGATGAGCACTGGGTGTTATATGTCAGTAATGAATCATTGGATTCTACTCCTGAAGCCAAGACCACACTACATGTTAACTAACTTGAGAATACAATAAATAAATAAATTAATAAATAGAAAGAAAGAAAGAAAGAAAGAAAGAAAGAAAGAAAGAAAGAAAGAAAGAAAGAAAGAAAGAAAGAAAGAAAAAAGAGATGCCAGGTTTGAAAGACAAAAAAGATAGTGAAAAGGTTTGTATAAAAGACAGAAGCCACATTAAATTATGTAGATTCAGTAATATTATTTAGAGGATGGGTTACTTAATATTGTAATGTATAACATTTGACTTCATATCTACAAATAATAAATGTATTAAAATGTCTTAAAGAAGTCACTTTAGAAGAGTACTTATTTTGAACATGATTAAAATATGGCTTTTTATTTTTAATTTCAAACTCCTCACACTGACATTGCCTTCAGTCAGCTTACAACACATTTGAAGAATAATAAGGATCATTACTGGATAGTTGTATCTTGTTGACATCTGAGCTCTTTCTAAAGAAACACATTTATTGTCAAAGGATAAAGCGTGGCCACCACTGACCATATTAAAAAGAAAATGTTTCTAGTCCAGAGGTAAGATGAAAGAGAACCTAATAAAGTGCTTTGAGCAATGACAGCATCACTGAAATAAATGGACATCTTTCCAAGGAAATTCTGTGTAGCTGACAATGTTCATTTGTTCAAGGAAGCAGTGTCTAGCGGGTGCAAAATAAAGAGATCCATACATTTCATTCTCTTTCAAAGCTGCCTCTCTCCTTGCCAGGTTCTTAAATATGGGTGTCTTCTAAGGTTCTGCCATTCTCCTGCTTTTCATTCTCATTTGATGTCTCTTGTATCATTTAAGCTCCATCACAGGCTACGATTATCATTGTTATGACTACCAAATATGTGTTGCCGCAGCACATTTTTCATTTGACTTTTTAAAACAAATTCTGGGCTCTCATTGGACCTCCCCTTCCACAACTACTTCAAGTTCAACACGGAAAGGAAACTCATCACTTATGCTTACAAGTCCCTCAATCAGGGAAGAGAATTACCATTTGGTCAGTCATCCAAGCCAAATGCATTCTTTTACCTAGATACTTCCTTCTCTCTCATTCCCTGCTTCCATGGGCCAGCAAATACTCTTCTAGAATCTCTTCTCAATATTTCCACCTCTCCATTCCCACTGCTGCTTCTTTTTCAGGACCTTACTGTTTCTGCTTGGAACGTAACAGGCTTTGAATAGTCTCATTGGCTCCTACTTCTTTCTTAGAGCCCATTTTCCAGTTTGCTAGAGCACTTTTTCTAAAATGAAAATAATATGATGTCATCTGCTCCATTAGGCCAGAACAAAATGCCAATGCACCTCCTTGAACTTTTGCAGAAAACTTAGGTTTCCTTTCCTCTGTCTGAAATGGCCTTCTTCTATGTCCACTGTCTGCTGCTGTATACAACAATAGTGAAGAACCACGCATGGTGGGCCAGCTCTTCTCTGACTTTTGTTTCCAACTTTCATGAGACTCACGTTAGTGCCACTTCATGTAAGACTCACTCAAGTGCCACTTGAGAAATAGGATGAGTTTGTGTTATGTGACCTTTTACGTCTGCAACTTGCCTTTTTTTTTTTCTTCCTTCTGGTAACCAGGGCTTGTCTTGAGGGGAAAGGTTTTTGTTTTTTTCCTTTTTCAGTCTCTCTCTTTCTCTGTGTAGGATCTAGCAGAAAGCCTTCTGGTCCTCACTGACTACATAATAAATAAAGCTTTCCCATATTCTAGGAACTGTAAAACTGAAAATATGAGAGACAGATACTTGTTAAAAAGGTTGTTTATAGCCTACTGTGAGTGGTCTAATTACACATGTATTTCAATGGAAGAAGAGACGATAGAAATTAAAATTATGCCGTTGTGAAATAGTATATTTTTTAAGATACAGAATGGATTAAACAGTTTACTTCATTTAAATAATCTAATAGGTAGCATAATTATCAGAACTTTTAAAAATCATAGATGGACTTAGGGATCCTATTAACATTTTACATACAGAAGTGGAAAAATGGGGGAAATGACCATTTTATTGTTTCTGAAGTTGAAAGATAAACATGGTTTATATATGAGTACTAGCATAGCTCCCTATTATCATCTGCAACTAGTATTTATGATAGAACATATTTTAAGAGCATATTTTGCCAGCACAGAACACAGAGACCTTCAAAAATGAAAATATAATGGAAGCTAATATATATTAATAAAGAAAAATTCCAGATTCACAGTATGCTGTTCCTCATGTGTCCTCATAATAACATCAAGATCAATTAAAATTTTTCTTAATAAATAAAAAGACTAGTCTGACTTTAAGGTATGTGAATTTCAAATATGCCTGTAGGTTATATGTATGTAAATATATTTATATAGGTATTTCAATATGTTTTCTCCTAAGTTTAGATAATTTAAAACAAACAAAAAAGATTTCAGGGGCACATGGATGACTGTCAGTTAAGCATCTGACTCTTGATTTCGGCTCAGGTATGATCTTATGGTTCGTGAGATTGAGCCCAACATTGAGCTCTGGGCCGACAGTGCAGAGCCTGCTTGGGATTCTCCCTCTCCCTCTCTCTCTATCCACCCCCTTGCATGTGTGCTCGCTGGCTCGCTCTCTCTCTCAAAATAAACTTAGAAAAAGATTTCAATGAAGAAATTCAGAATAAAATCCATACAAACTAAACATCTTATTTAACATACCCATGTGGGGCGCCTGAGTGGCTTAGTCAGTTAAGCGTCCGACTTCAGCTCAGGTCATGATCTCACAGTTCATGAGTTCAAGCCCCACATGCTGACATGCCCCTCTGTGCTGACAGTTCAGAGCCTGGAGCCTGCTTTAGATTCTGTGTCTCCCTCTGTCTTCCCCTCCCCTGCTTGCACTCTGTGTCTTGCTCTGTCTCGAAAATAAACATTTAACATACCTGTAAAATTTTACCAAAAACCCCTCTAATATCTTCAAGAGTACTCCATATTGTGCAAATATACATTTTTCTGTTGTAGCTTTTACATTTTTATGTTAAATTATGAAAATCATAGTGAACTGATAAAAATGGGAAACTGAACCTTAAGACTTTAGGATATCTGAAAGTGATATTAAGATCACATCTCTCACACAAGAATTTTCATGAGTGAGTCTTTATGAAATATCAGCAGTAACACTGGGGATAATTATGGCTTTAACTGCACATTTAAAACTCTTATTACATTACACAAATAGAAAATATTACAAATAGAGAATTGTATGAAATTATAAACTGTAAGCCTTCAAAGAAATACTATGCTTCCTAGCCTCCTTGAGCTGTGCTTTCCCAGTCTAGAGACAAATGTCTACCCTCCTCTGCCATTACAGACAATTATGTGAAAAAATTTGAGACAACAAATAGCTTAAGTTGAATTAATTGTACATTGCAAATCCATCCAAGGCCATTTCTCAATTATACATGGAAATAAAAGTGTAGAATTCCTCTTCTTATTCTTTGCCTACATGACTTTATTTTTAAAATATTTTTATTTTATTTTATGAATTTTTTAAATATAATTTATTGTCATAATGGCTTCCATACAACACCCAGTGCTCACCCCAACAAGTGCCCTCCTCAATGTCCATCCATCACCCACTTTCCCCTTTCCCCCACCTTGCATAAACCCTCAGTTTGTTCTCTGTATTTAAGTCTCTTGTGGTTTGCCTCCCTCCCTCTCTGTTTGTAACTTTTTTTTCCCCTTCCCCTCCCCCATGGTCTTCTGTTAAGTTTCTCAAGATCCACATATGAGTGAAAACATATGGCAATGAGAAAGAATGAAATCTTGCCATTTGCGGCAACATCGATAGAACTGGAGGGTATTACACTAAGTAAAATAAGTCAGTCAGAGAAAGATGCCTAGGTGATTTTAGATGGAAGAAACTGATGGCAACTCTGCTTCCATTTGACCCACAGAGATCTTTATTGTATTTATATATCCTCAGGTACCTTGTTCACAAGTAAGAACATAATAGCACGCACAAGAGCATTTATTCCCTGACTGACAATCACCTGTTTAGAAATTGGTACTTAATCATTATCACCCCAGTACTAATATGATTTTCCTAAATTTCTATATTTTCTTCTTACACCATATAATTACCACTGTTGATAATACTGATAATATCAACTTCAAATTTTATTTTTTATTAAAAAAATTTTTATGCTTAGAGAGAGAGAGATAGAGACAGAGACAGAGAGAACAAAGGAAGAGCAGAGGGAGAGGGAGAATTTCAAGCAGGCTCCATGCTGTGAGAGCAGAGCCCAATGTAGGGCTTAATCTCAGGAAACTGTGAGATCATGACCTGAGCTGAAATCAGGAGTCAGATGCTCAACCTGGCACCCCTGAAATTTGATTTTTATAACATGACAATACCTTCAACTAACTAAATCAGCATTATACTTTGTTCATAGTATATCCAAAAACAATGATTAAGTTCAGTTAAAAAAATACATATGTAATTTATGCACTTCTTTGCAAGGATGAGTTGAACTGTAGAATTAAATACCTAAAATTTGAATTTCTTATATATATGCATATGTGTACATGTTTATATACCTACACATAATGTTATATATATTTATAATGTGTAAAATATTCAATTATATTTTATCTTATGTTATTATAGATAAGAAAATAGTATTAGCAATACTTAATCATATTTCACTGTTCTATAGGAAATCGTTAAGACCAATTAAATTATTTGATAATGTAAATATTCTGCCCAAAATACATACTGAGCATAAAATAACACATGTATATAAATCAATTTTACTCATTAATATATTTTTCAGTATATTAAAAAGTGATGACATCAGAAATGATAATATTCTTTCAAAGTTGAATTCTACATAATGGTAAAAGTTACCTTTTAAAGCACACAGCAAATCCTCTTGACATGGTCCTTCTGAGTTGGTTAGCTGTAGACATCTACGAACTATTGTATTTATACTATATGTCTGAGTATGTGCTCTCACGTTTACTTATAGGGAGAACCTAAAACGACACCTATATAATTTTAACACTAAGAGAAATCAAGATAACCAATAAAAAGACAGACAGTGGCAGGAGATGGGTTTGAATATAGGCAAATCTGCACTCTAATCTTGCCCTGTGCCATGTATTTGGTAAGGTATTAAGAGGCCAACTGCATAAGTCCTTTGAACTTCATTTGGCTTATTTATAAAAGAGAGATATAAAAACCTACTTTACAATACTCCGAAAACCGTAAAATACTGATGAACGAAACTGAATATGACACAAACAATGGAAAGATATTCCATGTTCATGGATTAGAAGAATATTGTCAAAATGTCCATAATACCCAAAGCAATCTACAGATTCAGTGCAATCCCTATGAAACTACCAACAGCATTTTTCACAGAACTAGAAGAAATAATAAAATTTGTATGGAGCCACAAAACTCAGAATAGCCAAAGCAATCTTGAGAAAGAAGAATAAAGCTGGAGTTGTCACAATATTAGATTTCAAGATATACTATAAGGCTGTTGTAATGAAAACAGTATGGCACTGGCCCCCAAATAGACACACAAATTAATAGGACAGAATAGAGAGCCCAAAAGTAAATCCACACTTATATGGTCAATTAATCTATGATAAAGGAGGCAAGAATATACAATGGGAGAAAGTTTCTTCAGTAAATGGTTTTGGGAAAACTGGATAACTAAATGCAAAAGAATAAATCTAGACCACTTTCTTACACCCTACACGAAAACAAACTCAAAATGGTTTAGAGACCTAAGTGTCAGAGCTAAAACCATCAAAATTTTAGAAGAGAGCACTAGCAATAATGTCTCTGATAATAGCCATAGCAACATCTTTCTAGATAGGTCTCCTGAGGCAAGGGAAACAAAAGTAAAAATAAAGTATTAAGACTACATCAAAATAAAAAGACTGCACAGCAAAAGAAACTATCAACAAAACAAAAAAAACAACCTACAAAATGGGAGGAGATATTTGCAAATGTTATATCTGATAAGGGGTTAATACTCAACTATATAAAGAACTTATACAACTCAAAACCAAAAAACACACATAATCCAATTTAAAAAATGGGCATAGGCCCTGAATAGGCTTTTTTCCAAAGAAGGCATACAAATGGTAGACACATGAAAAGATGCTCAACATCACTATCAATGAGTTATCACCTTGCACTTGTCAAAATGGCTAAAATAAAAGGGACAAGAACTCATAAGCGTTGGTAATAATGCAAATGAGGAAAAAGGAACTCTCATGCACTGTTGGTGGGAGAGTAAATTGGTATAGCCACTGTGCAAAACAGTATGGAAGTTGACCCCAAAATTAAAAATAGAACTACCCTATGATCCAGCAATTCTACTACTGGATATTTACTTAAAAAAAACAAAAACAAAACCAAAAAACCTCAAAGCAGTTTTTGAAAAAAAAAATGTACCCCTGTTCATGTAACATTATTTACAATAGCCAAGATATGGAAGCAACTCAAATTTTCATCAACAGATGAATTGAAAATAAGATGTGGTGTGTATGTATGTGTATGTATACATGTATGTATACATACACGTACATACATGTATGTATATATAAATGTACATACATGTATGTATACACACAATGGAATATTACTCAGCCATGAGAAAGAATAAGATCTTGTCATTTGTTACAACATGGATGGACCCAGAGTGTATGATGCTAAATAAAATAAGTTAGACAAAGACAAATACCATCTGATTTCACTTAAATGTGGAATCTAAAAAGATAAACAAACAAACAAAAAATAAACAAGCAGAGACAGAGCCATAATACAGGCAGCTAATAGTTGCCAGAGGGGAGGGAGTAGGGGGATGGGTAAAATAGGTGAAGGCGAGTGGCAGATACTGACTTCCAGTTATGGAATGAATGAGTCACAGGAATAAAAGGTACAGTAGAGGATATATAGCAAAAGGTATTGTAATAGCATTGTATGGTGATGGTTAACAGTTACACTTATGGCGAGGACAGCATAAGGTGTGAACTCAACCCAATCACCATGATTTACACCTGAAATTCATGTAACATTGTGTGTCAACTATACTTCAATTTAAAAACGAAACAACAACAAATCCTTACATTAGAAGTTGTTATCTGGACTCACAGAGATTAATGGAGTTAAAACTAAAAAGAGTACTGGGGTCATAATTGTAGAAACTCAGCAAAGTATTATGACTATTATAGTAATCATGAAGTGCTTAAAGGTTTTGAATAGCTTTATTCATGATTCCTTTTTCACCAGCGGAAGATGCAACAATTACTTTGCTGTGTCTCAATTATAGAAAATTTTAGAAGTTGACATCTTTTTATGATGTTTCTAAAACTATTTTAAGTTGAAACAAGAAGAGCAACAAAAATCAACAGATGACATATATCTGAAAATTTCTTCCATATCGTTCCTTAAATGATCTCAATGTTTCCAGGAAATTATTCCTTGTACAACTATACTGATCTTAAATAGGAATGTCAAAATTTAGTAATTTGTAAGAGGAAATTAATTATAGAAGACTCCAAAGTGCTGTTTAATAATTATAACTATAGTATAATTTTGTGAGATAATTTTTACTTGCTCTTTGATTTAAAAAAAAAAACTTGTCTTTTGATCTACAGATATTTATCATATTCCTCAGGACTTTCTCACAAGGACATTCAATCCTGGTTCACTTTGGGTGTGAGCATAGTTGTGTGAAAATCAGTCACGTATATGTATATGTATATATGTTAAGATATACGTAATATATAAAATATGCACGTCACATTATATAGTATATGGATATATATATATATATATATAGGATGTACACACAAAAATATCCTAAACCCTATTTAATCCCATCACAAATGACTAATTTAAGGGTTTAAATGTCAGAAGTAGAGATTTCAATTAAAAAAATAAACCAAATGTCAAAAATATAGGCATAAAAAATCTCTTTTAAAATTGCCATACAATGGTAAAGTGATCTTATTTTTCACAATTTTTTTCTTTTCTTTGATATGTTTGTACATTCTCTGGATCTCAACAAAAAATTAGTGAAACTTTGTTTTACTAAGGCAAAAGAAACTAATTATGGAGCAGTAGGCTCTGATGACATTAGAAGAGGAAAAAAGAAACAAACAAAGGGCATTGTGGAATCCTGTTCAGGAGAAAAACAGTAGAAAATGTGTTTTGCATTACTGATGGTGTGGATATTTGTTTTTACATGCCTGTGTTTTAAATTGTCCTTGTGAAAATTGATGCTGGCTTCAAATATAAAAGCTGGTGGAAAAGAGTACACTTTAAATTTTACTCACTGCTGTTACAAGTTATTGGATGCTATTAGGACCTCTTTTAGAAAGATTTATGATAATAAGTATTCATCACAAAGCACATCATTCCCAAGAACAAAAAGCCATGCTGCATTCATTTTGTATGATTAATGATTCACATGTAATGAGGAAAAAAATGCTCAGGCCTAAGCTACAATTGTAAATGGAAATGAACTTTATAAAGAGGTGTTTCTTGTTAATGTCAACAAAAGAAAGAAATCCTGCATATGCACTATACTTGCAACTATTTACATCAGCTAACAACAAACATTGTATCAAGTCGTAAAATAATCTGTTAATTTGTATCATAATTAAAAGTTTACATTCTCTAATATCTCAAAACTCTAAGCACGTTTAATAAAATTTAGGTGGTATATTTATTTTGTAACCCAGATATGATATTAATGAGCAGGCTGATTCAAGCCTAATCTGCATGGTAAATGATTATAATTAAAATCAGCCTTTCATTAAACGCTCACAAGAAATATTTAATCCGTAGATATTTTCAGGAAAGCAAGTAGCAGAGATTATTTTCAATTTTAGAACACTGCACAAGATCAGTTGTTCAAGGAAATAAATTAGGCATATTGTTTGGTTATTTCCTTGCCACTGGGCTTTGGCAGCATAATCATATATTTTGGGGGAGTGTGATCTAAGCTTCATTATGGTGTTAAAGCTCTGTGAACATAAAATGACAGATGTTTGCTTTTATTGCTGGTGTAGCTATTTCTTTTCCTTTTCGACCCCTGTGAATGATTTGGTAGTTTGAACTGCACCCTCCTGGTGTAGAAACATAGTTCACAACCAAATACATATTATAGGTAAACTATTAGAGTCTCTTAAAAAAATAAAAGACAACCTAATCCTACTTTTAAAGTTTTTTAAACTTGCATATATTATGCTTATTTTTGCTACATAAAACAAGATCTTTTATTTGAAATATTGGTGAAACAAATTCATTAAAAAGACAAAAAATTGTATTTTGCAGTAATAATATTTTTTTTAAACTTCTGATACACGGATCAGTTCTGGTTGCTTTTCCCTTCTCTGGATGTAGCTAAATCTGTTTCACTATGCTTGTTTAACTGGGATGTGTTAAAACAGGGTCATTGATTGCCAGCTCTCTGATTAAATTTTCAAAGCGATGTTGCTTTGGGTCTCACAATGAAATCTATATCCTGCAGTCATCCAATGTTTCATTCTGAATACAAGTTTTCCTTTTCCTTTTTTTTTTTTCCTAGTCTTACTTTTCATGGCTCTATTCTCAAATGGTTTCCTTCCTTTCCCTTGAAACCCTTTTTCTCCTGGTTCATATTGACTTCTGGAATACTTATAACTCTGTATAGATGAAATACCTTGGAGTATTCAATAAAGTTTCATTGATTGCCTACCTCCAAACTCTTTTCCTGATACATTCTGATCCTTGGTATCTCCTGATCCATTCCCTGAAACTGACCTACTATAGGCATTCAGTTTCTATTTCCCTATAACCTGAGGTCTTAAGTTTACTGGAACAGACATGTCTCCTGGTGTGGCAGGAAGTATTTGGGCATGGTTATATCCAGATTAGAACCAAAACAGAAACAAATGCAACTAATTACACTCCAGTTAACCCTTACACTCTTTATGCTATGTAGCAAGGGGATGAGATTTCTTCCTTCTTTATCATGCTTGATACTGATTCCAATATCTATTTTTAAATTTTTTAAAACATTTTTCTTTATTTCTGAGACAGAGAGAGACACAGCATGAGCAGGGAGGGGCAGAGAGAGAGGGAGACACAAAATCTGAAGCAGGCTCCAGGATCCAAGTTGTCAGCACACAGCCTGATGCAGGACTCAAACCCATGAGCTGTGAGATCATGACCTGAGCTTAACTGACCAGAGGCTTAACTGACTGAGCCACGCAGGCGCCCAATTCCAATTTCTTTACACAAACTTCCAGATGCTGAGCAGTGTAATGCCTAAAATGAAAACTTTAAAGTCACACTGCTGGGTTCAAATTCCAGTTTTTCTATCTATGAGGTGTGTGACCTTGAGTTGTGTTGCCCCAAATGGAGACCACTGAAAATACTTCAGGTGTCTTGCTTTATAGGAAGCAATCCTCTAAAAATTGTGACATAGAAAGAGAATGTTTGCTACCTAGAGTTGGTAGGTTCTCCTACAGAAGGAATTGGAGGAAAGGGCTGACCCCATAAGCCTAGTTTTACAAATTCAACAGTCAGATAACTTACTCTTACCCCAAGAAGGCAAGTATGCAGGGATGCAGGGAGAGGCCTCCAGCATTATTCCAGAAGTCCCTACGCAGGGAAACACAGAACCAGGGCAAAGAGAGTTCCACACAAATTAAACATGATTGATACACAAACTATGTTTCCTTCCACTCATTCATCCTTGCAGCCTACTGAACTACTGATGGCATTTCAACCAGCCTGCAGATCCTTTCTCAGTTCTTAGCATCATAAATATTTTTATTGGTGAGGTCATATTATGATAAAAATATCATTCATAACCCAAATGTGGAAATAGCCATTATACAAAGACTATAAAAACATGAATAAAAAATTTTTAATCTTCTTCATTTGAAAATCACCAAACAGGACAAAAATCAGGATAAAACTCAGGACATATTTAAAGAAATGCTTTGTTCAAATGGAATTTTATATACCTATAAATCTTTCTATTTAAGTATTGTTATTTATTTTTGAGAGAGAGAATGTGCAAGGGAGGGGCAAGGAGAGAGGGGGACAGAGGATCCGAACCTGGCTCTGCACTGACAGAGAGAGCCTGATGTGGGGCTCGATCTCACAAACCATGAGATCATGACCTGTGCTAAAGTCGGAAGCTGAATGGCTGAACCATCCAGGTGCCTCTCAAATTGAATTTTAATGGTGTTGGGCTTGGGAGCATATTTTCTTTTTCCACTTCCCTGTTTTGTTTCACCATCATCATCTCTTCAACTTCCTACCTCTTCCTTCCTCCCCTTTCCACTGCCTCTCTTTTATTTTTCTTTTGGCAGCAACCTATTGAGAGATAATTTACATATCATACAATTAATCAATTAGAGTGTAAAAGTCAATGGTTTTAAGCATATTCACAGAGTTTTCCTCACTTCGTTTCCTACCCAGTTTCATTCTGTGATCAGTAACCATGATCACTTTTCTGTATATGGCAAATTCTGTTGTGTATCTCTCACCATGCCACACTCCTTTGCTAGATCAGCCTAGGTTAAATTCAACTCTCCACCTGTTAAGTATCTAACCTCAGGTAACAATGTGGCTTCAGGAAAAACCACAATTTGTTGCTTTCACTTTAAATCCATAATCACTAACTCCTAATGGGCCCTTGACACTGACCGGCAAGGATAATTTATACTTCTCTAGAATAGTCTTACAAGCACCACAACGATTACTTTATATTTATTCCTCTCTCTTCAAATCTCCAATACCTCTTTGCCATCTCAGCTGAGCTGATGATCTTCATTCTATTTCAGTGAGCTAAATGAAACACTCAGAATTTCAGCACATCCCTACCACTGTATACCCACCTGTCTGCATTGGTGACAACAGTACCCTGACTGCCCTCCTATTCCAGTTATTGAACTCTTTGTTTCTAACGCCAGCTCAGTTGTACCACATACTATCCTGTCTCACTTACTTAAAATCATTGCTCCAGCAATTTTCTTCTGTGCCTTATATATTGTCAAATTTCCCCTGTCTACTTCATTACCGTTAGCATACAAACAAGCTACTTCTCGATTTAAAAAAGGAAAAGTGGAAACAAAACATGATGTCTTAATGGTTTTTTAAATTAGGAAAGAAATGCCCGAATGCATTCCTGTTGCAAATTATTGGGAAAAAAGTAAAAGATACTGCATATATTTACCCCAAACTTATCATCACACCCATCCCTCCATCCCCACCCCCATCTCTTAATGTTAGTCTTCCTATGGGTATCATCCCTTTGCTTTGCTTCCATTTGCAAACCTCCTTGAAACAGTTTTCTGTACTAGCAGTCCTTGATTTTTCTCTGGTGCTCACTCCAGTGGGGTTTTTTTAATCTCCCTCCTTCCCCAAAATGGCTGTAGTCAGTATTGCTAATGACCTTAGTGTTGCTAATTACAATGGTGAAGTCCCAGTTCTGACCTTACTTGACTGTCGGTAGCCTTTGGCATAGTTGATCACTTTTTTCTTCCTTTACATGGCTACTCGAATATTACACTCACCTCACACTACAACTGTGAGGTTTTTCAAGTCTTCCTTGAGTTTTTGTCAATTTCTGCTTCACATATTTTCAAGTTTTACTGTTTGCATAAACTGGTTATCAACTGCTAGATATGGATCAGTGAATCATTCTTGTATTAGTTGAATGATCTTCCCTTCCCCTTCCCTTTCGTCTCTTTTTATTTATTTTGAGAGAGATACAGAAGGACACAGAGTCCCAAGCAGGCTCTGTGCTGTTAGCACAGAGTGTGATGCAGGGCTTGAGATCATGACCTGAGCCAAAATCAAGAGTTGAATGCTTAACCAGCTGAGCCACCTGGGTGCCCCTAAATTGCCGGATGTTTTAAAATGGTTGCACTACCTACTATTCTCATGCTTGATAGCTTCCTATGTCATTTGCATTATCTACCTAACAAAAAAAGAAACAAAACAAAAACAACCCAAAAACTCCCACTATGTATTTGAGTTGGTGAATTTTGACATAACCATTTATGAGTCTTTTAGTCACTGGAACATTTCTAACTTAATCTTAAAAATAACTTCATTTTATTCTGACCTACTTACTGCTTTTATGGTAAATTTTATTTAGGATTAAAAAATATTTTCATACCTGGTTGATTTTGCTAGGATTTGCTAGGTACTTCTTTTCCCTCTTCATTTCTCTATTGTCCAACTTTTGGTGTATTTTCATTTAACTGAATTTAAACCTTATTCAAACAAGATTATTACCTTGAAGGACAGAGATCTAGATCTTTGAAATTTATTGTAATCACCGTTATGTTGGAACAAGCCCTACCAATTTACTTTTTTCTGAATTATGTTTCTGCATTGATTTTTCTGATTTTTTTCTGTATTTTAAATTTAAAAATTATTTAAGCATTAGAAGAAAATATCTATCACATATTCCTTTGGTGTCTATTTAAAAACTAAATAGACTAAATTATTTTTGTATCAATAGCTAGATATAATTTCTACAATAGAAAACCCCAGCATGTTTCCATTTCTCTTCCTTCTTTAGCCCCTCCCTTCCAAACTGAACCTATACTGAATATTATGAGTTTTTCCAATTTCATTTGTATTTATTTAGCTAGCATACATTGTAATGATTTCTTGGTGCATTGATTTTTTTAAACCCCTATTTTCCTCTTTCCTGAAATCAGTTTTGATAAAGGTGGAATGTATTTTTAAGTTTTTCTTTCACAGTTTATGGATAGAAGACATTCTGAGTTTTTACATATTTGAAAATTTCTTCCATTCTGTCCCCCAAATGGTCATTTAGATGGTTATAGAATTCTATGTTCATATTCCATTAGAGTTTTAAAGATATTCCTGCGTGGAGTGCCTGGATGGCTCAGTTGGTTAAGCAACTAGTCTTGACTTCGTCTCAAGTCATGACCCGAGGCAGAGATTCATGTCAGGCTTTCACGCCAACAACAAGGAGCCTGGTTGGGATTGTCTCTCTTCCTCTGCCCCTCCCCCACCCCCTCAGAAGAAACTTAAAAAGATATTCCTTCTCCTTCTCTAGTATTAATTGCTGCTGAACGAGAGGTTCTTGCCTCCAAATCTGACCCTTATTTATCTCTGACATTCAAAATACTCACTATGATGCATCTAGGTTTTTTTTGTTTGTTTTTAGTGGTTATGGTGGCCATTCAATGAAAAAATTCATGTATATATTCTGGCCTGGATTCCACCCCCCCCCCCTTTATATTTTTAATTATCTCCCCTGCAACTTCTCTATTGCTTCTGTCTTGCACTTTGCTTGGTTAGGTGTTTGCGATTCTGGTGGTATCCTTCTTGTCTCTCATCTTTCATGAAGGTTTTTATCTTACCCTTTTGATTATGATGATTTTTCACCTTAACAGTAATATAACTTGCTTCAGCTTTTTGGCATTGACTCATTCCATGAGGTTTTTTCCCCAAAAGTCTGTACCTTTACTTTTCTTGATCTTTAATTGTTTTCTTTCATAATAGCCTGTGCATGTGATACTCTCTTCTATCTCTTTAGAATTATAATTATCTTTCAGTCTTCCATTTGCTTTATTAGCTCTGTTTCTTTGGTGCCAATTGTCTTTATTTTTGTTCAAATGGAAGCCTTTTTTTTTTTTACTTCACTTTATATCTAAAGTATTTCATGTTTCTTATTATTTGACAAACTCACCTATTTGCCTTTGTAAGTTCTTAATACATAAAATTGGCAATTTGGAGAGAAGAGTGAAATATGCTGTCAAAAGTGGTGAATCAGCAGACTGTCTTTTAAGAGGTATCCTTCTGGAAGAAGGCTCTTTTCCCTTTGATGGCCTGTTACAGGGCACCAGTGCCAGTACTGGCTTGCGAGCCAGCTTGATGGCTGTACTCAATTTAGTGGAACAGGAGGAGAAGAGAGATTCATTTTCCCAGCTTCCTTAAAGGTATTTTTTCAGTTAATTCTGAATGACTAGTACCACAAAGGACTCCTCTGATTATGATGCTAGAACACCTTTCAAAATTCTTCCACTGTGCTGTGTAACTTCTCAGAGTCTTGCCTGTTCCTCAATTCTGTCCCGTCTGCTTTCTCTAAGAATTGCTCCATATTTTTCTTAGACGCTTTTGGACCTATATTTGCTATCCAGCATTATTACTTGTTAAACATTTTTTTTTCTGTCATTTCAACTGAGTTTGGGCAGAAGACAAAAACGATGCACCTGCTCAGTTTGTGACCCAATCCTTTTTACTGATAGATTTTTAAAAATACAAATATTTAGGGGCGCCTGGGTGGCACAGTCGGTTAAGCGTCCGACTTCAGCCAGGTCACGATCTCGCGGTCCGTGGGTTCGAGCCCCGCGTCAGGCTCTGGGCTGATGGCTCAGAGCCTGGAGCCTGTTTCTGATTCTGTGTCTCCCTCTCTCTCTGCCCCTCCCCTGTTCATGCTCTGTCTCTCTCTGTCCCAAAAATAAATAAACGTTGAAAAAAAAAATTTAAAAAAAATACAAATATTTAGTTTTTGTCTGAAGGGTGCCAGGAACTGTTCTAGGTGCTGCACAAATAGCAGGGAACAGAAGCCAAAATTAATGACGTGATGGAGGCTATGTAAGTCTTTGACTGTGGGCACTCGGGGGAGGTGGGTTTTTTTTTTTTTTCAATTGATGTATATTTCATATACAACATTTGACTTTACATTTTATTTTCAAAGTTGATTTATTCACTTTGAGAGAGAGAACAAGCCGGGGAGAGGCAGAGAGACAGGGGGACAGGGGATCCGGGGTAGGCTGTGTGCTCATAGGGGGCCCAAACTCATGAACTGTGAGATCATATTTGAGCCAAAGTCAGACACCTGACTGAACCACCCAGGTGCCCCTTAATTCACATTAAAAACATTTTTTAATGTTTATTTTTGAGAGAGAGAGAGAGAGAGAGAGAGAGAGAGAGAGAGAGGGAGGGAGGGAGGGAGGGGGAGAGAGAGAGGGAGACACAGAATCTGAAGCAGGCTCCAGGCTCCGAGCTGTCAGCACAGAGCCCTCCTACACGGGGCTTGAACTCACGAACTGTGAGATCATGACCTGAGCTAAAGTCGCTGCTGACTGAACTGCTGAGCCACCCAGGCACCCCCTCTTAATTCCCATTTTAAATATGTTTCATTTTTAATAATGTTTGCTTCTTTCTGAGGCTTTTAAGTATTATTTTATTAGATTTGGGTTGTTCTCGCTTCGGTGGCATAATATTGCTCTTTTGCGATTAATGTTTACCTGGTTTTCTTTTTTCCTATTGCACACTAAATTCTGATTCTGAATTTGTAGTTTACTTCTTTTAACAGCCATTTTCCTTGTTTTCTATTTTATCATTCCCTCCTTCAATTTTATTACATTATTTCATATTTCCTGGCAATGGATTATCTGTTAGCAAATTTTCGTCGAAGTGTTAACTTACTGCCTTAATTTTATGTCTACTGCACTATGGGTTCAATGTGAATAAGTAGATCTAATTTCTTAAAAAAATTTGATATCTTGGAGATTTTTTTATCCTTGATTTGCTTATTTAATATTTATAAATCACACATTTTAGATGGAGAAGTGAGATATCGGACTTCAATTTTCTTGTTGGGACCCTCTTTGTACCTCACTGCTTTTTCAGAGAGAGCCGATAGTTTGGTGCTTCTTTTCATGAATTTATAACACATATTATAGGTTTGTTATTTGCAACAAGTTTGAATAAAATGTGATATTTCACGTCAGTGCTGTGGCTTCTGAAAAGTGCATTTGATACCTGATTCTACTCCAGTTTCCAAATTTGCTCCTGGGCATGTGTTGTAATCCATTACTTCCCTAAACTAACTATACTAGGATACATACATAGGACAATCTGGACTTTTCCCTCAGAGTTCCCATACACAGTTCTCAATTTGAGATCCGGGGAGGAAACAAGAGATGATAGAATCTTGCTAATAAAGATGTAAGAGAATGGGGCGCCTGGCTGGCTCAGTCGGTTAAGCAGCCGACTTCGGCTCAGGTCATGATCTCGCGGTCCATGAGTTCGAGCCCTGTGTCGGGCTCTGTGCTGACAGCTCAGAGCCTGGAGCCTGTTTCAATTCTGTGTCTCCCTCTCTCTGACCCTCCCCCGTTCATGCTCTGTCTCTCTCTGTGTCAAAAATAAATAAACGTTAAAAAAAATAAAAGGAAAAGATGTAAGAGAAAATGTTTCCATTTTTTAGAAACAATGTCTTTAGACCTCTATTCTTACTGGTATGAAACTGTGAAGCAAGAGTTTTTGGAAAAACAATTTGAATGTCTACCATGAACTTACCATATACTGTGACAAGAATACTTCGACACACTCTGTCTTCCACATTAGCAACTCCCTCACTTGCTCACATAACTGGAGGCTCAGAGAATGGCAATATTATACACTGAAAGAAGTCAATTTAAAATTTCTAAGGGGAAATTAGATATTTAATGGGAAGCGAGATAAAAGATTTTTTTGGAACTTGTATGAGGTGAGTCAGATAGCTATCATGAAATATCAGACAGAATGTTTCCTTGCATCTCAGTTGGTTATCTTTTTAGAAGAAGAAAAAGGAAGGCCAAATTCCATATTATAAGAGAAAGAAATTTCACAAGAGATCATTAACCATCTTTCATATGTAGGTGAAATGGTATATTATGCAAAAACCTGTAGATCTGGCATTTTAGGCATGGTTGCTATTACACTTGATATTTCCTGATACATGTACTTTGCTCCGTTAAAATGAAAAAGAGCTGTACCAATGTTAACTACAATCATTTAGGACAATGGACTACTCTGTTCCTTTAACGTATCCTAATATTTCTGAAATCTGCACTTTTGTTTGAACTGTTACCTTGCCAGAATTTTCATTACTTCATTACATGTTCTATGTGCAAAATCAGTGTTACAACCTCTAAGTGTCTTTCTTGTAGTCTCTGAATCTTTGGATGAGAGAGCGAGAGAGTTAGACACACTCAAACTCAGCACCTTGAATGTAGACCAGGAGACGCTGAACTTCAAAATGTAGCTCTTTTATGTAGTGTTAAAGCCAAAACCAACTGTACCCACATGGATTATTCTGTAGATATTAGTCTAATTTTACCTTTTCACTGATCTCATCAACATGATTTTATTATTCTAAGAAACTCTGTTTCTGGAAGATAAAAATTGCAAGTAATTTCTATGAAGGAAATCATTTAGATGAACATCAAACTGCTGAACTTTTAATTAAAAAGATATCAACAGATTGTTTACTCCCCAAACTCTGAAACCAAACCTTGCTATGTCCACCAATACTAAACTAGTATATTATGACCCTTACCCCTTCTAACAAAGCTCATCCCCACCTCAGCCTCTACCACACCTCCTGAGAGATTTGCCTTAAACCTGATTTTAAACCTTATCGAATATCCTGGCTTCCCTGCTCTCTTTCTGAAAGGCTAAGATTTGGCTGAAAGTGTCCACTCTTGCTGAGAAATGCACACCTAGCTTTGATTAACAACAGGTTGTTAGTTTAACTGATATTTAAGATAGCCAACATTCAACACCCAAGTGTCATTTCCCTGGTTTTCCCATGTGGAAGCGCCAGAATGTTGAATTTATAAGGAGAACATAAACATTTTCAGGAAGAATGAATCACACTATAGTTCTTCCCAATTTTGTAATTCTCCTAATTCTTCCCCACTAAGACAAACAAAACTCTTAGCCATGTGTGTCTAAGGAAAAATTTCTGTCAATTAGTGTTTGTCTAAATCTTCGTTAGCAGTGATTTTACATCATTCATTTATATATTTCCTTTTTCTGTCCACATTCAACACCATGCGTTTAAATGATTGCTTCCTTGTTTTAGCTTTTATTTCTGATGGCAGTGCATTCCTCAGTAAATTTGTTCCAACTATTCCTCAAAGTGCAAAGTCTTTATCAGCAGTATTTCTGAGGTTTGCTTTTGTCCAATATACAGTGTCTCCTTGCATTTCCCTGCTCTGCTTTCCATATTTTCATTTTATTTTATCTCTTATCTCTGTGTTATGGTGGTGAAGTTGGTAAAGTACAGGAGAGAAGAATTTATCTTTAAAAGCCACTCTCTTTTTAGGAGGTGAAGACAGCTTTCAGATAAAATCTATCCCTGGAATATAATATCCTTGTGGGGGAAATGTATTTTATTAAGACACCTGTGTCTAGTATTTACACACGTTCTTTTTGGATGGGAGAGCTAAAGCCTAAAGGTCTTTAGGCTCTATTGGTGAAGTTTTATTTTGTAGTCAGTCTCTTTCTATAGCATGGATTACAAGATGAGGAGTGAGGAGGTTCCTTCAACTTGCCTCACTCAAATAAAACTGTTGTTTTGCCCAGAGGATATTACTAAGGTGCTTAAGAAACTGTGTTGCCACTTAATCATTAGAGAGAATCAGATGCTAAAGACAATACATTAGCTGCACATTCTAGACACACACTTGTACAGTTTCCCATCTGATGTTATTAGAAGTGCAACAAAATGATTACAGGGAATTAGTTAAATAAAGATAGGAAACTACATAGCAAGTTGCAGAATTGACAAAGCAGCTAAACTCTATTAGGCCCATGCTGACGAATTAACTAGTCTCAAATAGACCTCCTAATAGAAGCCTAAATTAGGTAAACACAATAAAAAATGTAATCAGTTACTTGGCAAGGGTCTTTAGAATGCAGGCTGTCTTGAAAATGGAAAGTACAAGTAACAATATTAGTGAAAGAATAAAGTATTATTCTTTACATAAAAATGGTTGATAAATTCTAAAGCGCATTTGTATTTTTGGTACATTTTTAGCAAAAAATTCAATAAATATCGTATTAAAAAGAGTAAACAAAATTATAAATCATATGTAAACACTCATGCAATTGAGTTTTTAAAATTGTTTTTGTAATTAAGTTGGATGTTATGTGATTAAAGCCGATGAATAAAATTGAGTAAGCAATGGCATCCATTTGTTTATGCATATGTTGTTCTTAACCCATTTTGGGGATGCCAATTCTGTTTCCATCTTATAGTTTTGAGGAGACTGAAGAGTGACTGGTGGCTTGGGAGACTGGGTGGATATGTATGTCACTGACAGGTAAGAAACAAAGAACTGAGTTGAAGGAAAAAAAAAGTGAATTCAATTTTGGATTTTAGGGATGGCTCTGATTTCTAGGTCAAGGTTAGGCATCAACATAAATAAAACTCTAGAATTCAAGAGTAAATTTTTGTGTTGGAGATATTTTTGAGGGAGCATGATCAGCCTACAGTTATGGAGAACCCTGCAGTAGATATGCCCTTCCTGTTATATAGTGTGTAGAATGAGAATAGACAGCAGCTAGAGCAAAGGAATAACAGGATTGATCTTGAGAAGAGAAACACAATACTTTATATTTCTGAGAAGGAACTGTGTTGCAAATCCGTAGCACAGACTATACAAATTAATCTACTGGTATTAATAAGTCATTCCGGTGAAAATTAATGATGTGGAGGGTTTGGTTCTGCCTATTTCATCAGTCTTAATCTTGCTTTAACACCAGGGAGTGTATACTTTCAATTGTGGAAAAAAGACGCCCTTAGCCCTCTGTCCGGAATCCAACCAACCTGATCCCAATAGTTGGTTATTCTGAACTTGACTAGGCCAGGTGCATAAAAGAAGGACATTGAAACTTTGGAGAGTTAGATATTGAGGATCTACCTGTGGATCTAATTTGATTGTCAGCACAGTTCTCAGAACACAGGAGGGATTTGACAAGTATTGGCTCCAGGTTAAATGAATCCACCTGGACTGATAGCTGTCACCATCTCCCGCCTATGCCTTTATCAGATGTGGTTTTCCTTGGGGGGTGAGAGAGGAGGAGACACAGACGACTCAATATCCAGGGTTTTGTTAATCGCTGCTGTAATAATATTTCTTCAGCTCACAGCTTTCTTAAAATTTCCAGAGATTTGGGTAACTTTCAGATTTCCCAAAGTCTTCAGAATTAGTGCTATTCCAGGACAATGGGAGCATGAGAATTTCTGGTTCAACCGATAATCAAGTCCTGATGTTTCATTTTTAATGTAAAAGTGTGAGAGATAAAAGCTCTGATGTTTAAATCTGCACCTCTGTATTTCATGTTTTGTTAACCTTACCCACTGTTAGCCAAAATCTTCTGATTTGTTCCAGTCTACTGTGCTGGGCAAACTTCCAAATGATTTTTAAAGTTTGTGATATGAAACTTTTTTGGTTTTGCATTGGTTATGCATGTCAGTCTTGTGACTTGTAATGTTACCTGTAGTTATATATTGGAAATAATGGATTTACAGCCAAATTTTCCATGCATTAATGAAATCCCATGAAGCCTTAGGAATTTTAGATTACCTAACTTGGTTTTGAATTAATAAATATTTTATGTTCCTGTGGGTTTAGTTTTCAAGCAATATTACCAGACCTTGGCTTAAATTATTTCCTAAAATATTTTTTCTTCATTTGTAATCTCATCTAAGAATGCATATGCAATAAATATTTAATAAATATTTTTAAATGAAAAAGTACATAATAGAGTGTTTTCAAATACCATATTTTGACTGTGTATACTTCATACCTACATTATGCTAATAGCAAAGTGTTAAGGTTTCTTTCCACTTCACCTGTGGATTCTTCAGGTTTATAAGTATTTCAAACTAAAAGAAAGGGTAGTTGGAAAGTCTCAGCAAAGAGATTGAAAAAAAATGCAACAAAAATTTGGGGACTTCTTTCGAAACTGTTTTGAATCCCACTTGTCTAGCTTCCATAGGAAAAGAAGAAAAACCACAAATAACAAGGTTGATATATGTTTACTACAAATCTACTCCATTCTTATTAATTTAAGCTCTGAAAGATGTACACAAGGAGACTTGGTAACTCTGTAGAAGGAGCTCTCTTATTAACATAAGGATGGGTCTAGGGGGAAGTTATTCTCTAAGTTCTGATATAAGAGTCCATGGACAACACTCTAACATTTTTTGTAAAAATATGGATTTGTAGGCTTCACCCAAGAGATACCGGATGAATAGTCAGTCAACAGATACAGTGAGGTACTTGCCTCGGATGCAAAACTTAAGGGGCACCAAAAAAAATAAAAAATAAAAAAAAAACCTTAAGCAATAAGAAAAGAAGTATTTAAAAAAATACATAAAGTACTGCAAAATGTAAAAAGGGATGAACTATAAAAATTTTAAATAAAGATGTGATCAGTATTGACCTTTCCTTTTGCCTCAGGCTACTATGTGGCACAGTAGGGTACTGTGTATTAAAACCAAAGGAAAATTGTGACATATTACAAGGCATAGGCCATGCCCTAGGGCAAATGTTTCCCTCAGTGGCCTGTGTTAGCTGCTTAATATCCTCCTACCAGGGGTTCTGGCGGTTACTGGCTGCTTATTTGCTATAGCTGCTAAGGTCTGTGCTCTCAGCTTAGTACCTGATATCACCCAAGAGGCAGGAAGGGATTGGCTAAAGACTATCTTCTTTGGAATTGTGATCTCTGGACTTCATCTCAAGAGGGCTTACAAACGACCCATTATTGGCATGTGCCTACTGAAATTCACTGTTGCTTCAGAAGAGCTGCAAATCTGAGAAACTTCAGATCTAGAGGCAACAGAAACAAATAACTGCATAACAAATATGTTTATTTCTTTCAAGATTTGTGGTTCCTTCAAATGTGAAATTCAGCCTAAACTATGCTCAGGCAGAACAGGCCTTCTGTTTTAGCACCTTTAATGCTCATTAAAGTGAATGGTGAGAAGTTAACTGAGGGTTTTCTTTGACATATATTGAACAATAACATACTGTTTTAAGTGTATTTGTCAAACATTTTGATAGAAGAAAAATAGTTTGCATGCTTTTGATAATCACAATATTTTCAGAAGGGTAAAAAAATTGAAAAAGAAATGCGTACTGTTTCTCATGTAGATTTTGTTTTTAAAACAATAAATATGTATTATGGTTTCCATCTGTCTGTCATGTATATATAACATGGGAACAGAACAAAAAGAAATTGACATAATTTAAATATTTCTTCCTGTCTCAAATAAAATATGTTCTATCAAAATATAAACAATATACTACAGGAATCACCTTGCAAACCAATAGAGAGACCCTGGATATTACCAACCTCCCTTTCTAAGAAATACTAATAGAAGGTAAGCTGGAATGAAATGCCTTCCTAGGTTTTCCTGTCAGCAACATTTCCAAATTTTATCAAAGGGAAAGGAGTAATATGTATATTTTATTCATTTTTACTATAATCAAAAGAATGTATGAGGTCTGTGCAGAGGAAGATGGAGAAAAATCAATTCCATTTAGCATGGAAAAGGTAATCTGGGCTATGTTGTCCTCTGTCACCTTTCCTACTGGTGACATTTCCCAAACTATGTATGATACAGAGTTATAATAATGCCTCACAGATGGAATCAGCCCTCAATAGGAATTGTATAAAAAACCATGTCTAATGATCGCTCATGACCTTGACCAAGTCTCCAGGAAAAAGAGGTCTAAACACATGAAATTAAGTTAACTGAGATAACAAGTTTAGTTATCTGGGTTCTCTCTAGTTAACAGCTAATAGGCTATTTGAAAAACATTGGGAGGGTGAGGCAGGCAAATAGGAGAAAATGAGAAGATGAAGCAAAGCATAAAGATTCAGCACCTGGCGTTGAGAAGGAGAAGGGAGGAGATAAAGTCAACAACTGTCACTCAGTCTGCAGACATTTGCTGTGGGGGGCAAAGAGTTCCTAATAGTTCCATGGCACACCATTAGGTTGCAACTTGGCACAATAAATAATCATCAAGGCAGTGTTCCTAGTTCACCATAAGGCCAGAGTGCATGCAAAAATTCTATGAAAGGATGTAAGTATACATATTTTTAAATCCCCTATCAAAACTGTGTGTATGTATAAGTATGTGTATATATGTGTATATATGTTGAATATAAGATCATTACTTGGAAAGTTAACATAATTTCATTGCATTATGATACCTTATAATGGTGTTTCTCTATTTTGAGCAGCCCTCTTAAGAAGTATTAGGAATTGTATCTCCTGAGGCAATAATACAAAGAGATACTTTACCTTTGTTCAAGAAGGCAGAGTGGTTATACGCAAAAAAAAAGGACTAGACTTGATTTTAGAAAACCTTGCTATGAGACTAAGCTCCATATTACTTACTTGGTGATTATGAATAGAAGTCACTTAAAGTTTTAGGCTTATATCTGTTGAGAAAAATAGTCTGTCCTGACAAATCTGCAGTGTGTTGATCAGAATGGAAATAAGCTTATCAAAATTCATCAACATATAAAATGATATATGCTATTTAAAATATATATCACTTTAAATATCGTGAACATGAAAAAATGAATAATTCACAATGAGAGCCATCAGACCCTTACTGGGTCATTAGTGTGAATTTTCAACAATGAGCTTCACAACTTTTTTGAAGACATGATTTTTATAACTGTTTTCTCAGCATAAGTGAGTTTAAACAATGAATCTGTCCAAATCCATTTAGACTTTGATATGGAAATTATGATGTCATTTTCCAGTAGTATTTTAAAGAAAAGTCTTTGTAAAGATATATGTTAATATTGTCAAAGAAAAGATATTCTAAACCCAAGTTTAAAAGGATATTTATACTTATCTAACATAATACTATCCTTCCCATGTGTTTATCTCGTATTACAGATTTCGGTGCTAATACCCGTTGTAAAAAAGCACATTAGAGAATCCTCTGGAATTTATCAACTATCATTTTAAGAATAACAATTGCATATGAGTATTCACACATTTTTTGGACATAATTTTAGAGGATTCACTGAAATCCTGAAGTCCATCCATGGATTCCAAGTTAAGGACACTGCTATACCTTTGAACCTTGAACAACATAGAGGTTAGGGAAACTGACCCTGCCCCATGCAGTTGAAAATGCACATAACTTTTGACTCAGCCAAAATTTAATCGCTAATAGCCTATTGTTTACTAGAAGCAGTACTGATTACATAAACAGTTGATTAACACATATTTTTAATGTTATATGTATTATATACTGTATTATTACAATAATGCAAGCTAGAGAAAAGAAACTGCTGTTAAGAAAATCATAAGGGTGTGGAAAAACAAATAATCCAGTGAACAAATGGGCAGAAGACATGAATAGACACTTTTCCAAAGAAGACATCCTGATAGCCAACAGACACGTGAAAAGATGCTCAACGTCATTCATCATCAGAGAAATACAAATCAAAACTATACTGAGATACCATCTCACACAGGTCAGAGTGGCTAAAATTAACAACTCAAGAAACAACAGATGCTGGCGAGGATGTGGAGAAACAGGAACCCTCTTGCACTGTTGGTGGGAAGGCCAACTGGTGCAGCCGCTCTGGAAAAGAGTAATGAATAATTACTTGGGGAAGTTCCTCAAAAAATTAAAAATAGAACTCCCTTAAGACCCAGCAATAGCACTACTAGGAATTTATCCAAAGGATACAAGAGTGTTGTTTTGTAGGGGCACATGTACCCCAATGTTTATAGCAGCACTTTCAACAATAGCCAAATTATGGAAAGAATCTAAATGTCTATTAACTGAGGAATGGATAAAGAAGATGTGGTTTATATGTACAATGGAATACTACTTGGCAATGAGAAAGAATGAAATCATGCCATTTGCAGTAATGTGGATGAAACTGGAAGGTATTATGCTAAGTGAAATAAGCCAGTCAGAGAAAGACAGATTATCATATGTTTTCACTCATCTGTGGATCTTAAGAAACTTAACAAAAGACCATGGGTGAAGGAAAGGGGAAAAATAGTTATAAACAGAAAGAGAGGGAGGCAAACCATAAGACTCCTAAATACAGAGAACAAACTGAGGGCTGATGGGGGTGGGTGAGAGGGGAAAAATGGGTGATGGGCATTGAGGAGGGCACTTGTTGGGATGAGCACTGGGTGTTGTATGTAAGAGATGAACCAAAGGAATCTACCCCAAAAACCAAGAGCACAATTTACACACTGTATGTTAGCCAATTTGACAATAAATTATGTTAAAAAATTAATTAAAATAAATGTCCATACTCCAAAATAAAAAAAAATCATAGGGGTTGAATTACTGGAAACTAATGTAACACTGTATGTTAACTTTATTGGAATATAAAAACTTAATTTAAAAAATCATAAGGAAAACATATTTGCAATACTGTACTGACTGAAAAAAATCCATTTATAAGTGGACCTGTATAGTTTAAACCCATTTTTTTTTCAAAGATCAACTATATTTCTTTGTAGGAAATTAGTCTGGGTTAAAATAATTAGTTTTTTTTTTTCATTCAAAACCTGAGTTTTTTCCTGAATTTGACAAATGGCAAACAGCGAAATGCTCCTAAGAATTTAGAGGCAAGAATTATACTCTCAGATATCCTGCTTCTTCACTTCAGATGTTTTAATGTTTTCCCTAAATTAAGAAAACCAGATGTGACCTAAGGATAAAATGAAGACATTTATAACATGTAGGAAATAATTATGAAAACTCAAATTGAGAGTAGGCCAAATAAATCTTTTATGTAATACTCATTTGTTTACTTATAACATTTGGAAAGTTTCTTTTTTTGGGGGGGGGATGAAATTTATAATAGAACACTAAAAATACTTGCTATCATTAAATTTGAACAGCAAATGATGCAAAAGAAAACCTGTTTCAAGGGTTAAGAGTGATGGTGAATTTTTGCCCAAAGCTCAATTATTATGAAAAGAAAAGCTGCTGCTGAAAAAAATGAATCATTAATAGAAGATAAAGGGAAGAAATATGTAGAAGCCAGAGGGACTGAGAATAATGTAGCGAAGGTGAAAGAGGAAAAAAGGTAATGCAGTGAACATAGCAGTAGTCAAATTAAATGATTATCATGTTTCATTGTATGTCAAAAACAAAGACCCAGAGTGTCGAAGCTTATTTCAAAATGTTTTGAAAAAAAATCTAGTTTAGACTGATGATTTTTAGTGTATTTGGTAACTCCAATGAGTTTGTGAGTACCGCACATCCTGTTGTTCTCTGGGTATAGTTGTCAATCATAGCAACCGTAGGAAATCCATAGAAACTGTGGGATTCATGGCTGCATAAGTGGAAACTTCTGGAAGTGTGAATTGACAGCCTGTGTCAGTACTAAGACTGTAGAAAATGGTAACAGAGATTTCCTAGACTCAAAAAATCCTTCACCCTCACTCCTGTCTTAAGGTAGGATGACTTTATGTAAATGCATGGATAATTTGGGACAACCAGGCATTCAGTCTTTCCCGTTATTCGTTCCCCCGCTCTACTCCTGCCAGAAGGCTGTCAGGTCTTTTAGGTCATGAGCTTAAGTTTTACAGCATTTTGCTATAGTGGGGATTGGAGAAGGGAGTGGAAGGGGAGTGAGCTTCATTTCACCATGGTGGCAGGCAGGGGAGGGTTGCCTTGAGATAAAGCTGAGAGACAAAAACCTTTGGAGAAAAAGCTGGAATTATTCACCTTTGATAAAGGTGAAGCCCAACCTGGGTTGTCAACACCCAACCTTTTTGCTTATGACCATGCACAGCCTTGGCATGAGAGTTGGCTAGCTTGCCAAGAAGCAGTAAGGAAGCTCCATGGTGGAAATCCAAGCTTTTCTGGGATTCAGCATTATTCACATTGCTGAACCACAGTCACTTTTGGGGATGATATATTTTTCTTTCCACAATGAGAAACCATCTGTCTAGGCAAATTTAAATAGTGTTCATGAGTTGACATCTTGCGTTGAATCACCTCTATCAGATTGACTTGAGATAATGCCTTGGAATGTGAGTCAGAGTTGAAACTAAGAAGATTTATTATGTATTATCCCAAGTGTCTTCAAAGACTTTTGAGCAGGAAAGTGGTATGATCAGACTTTCATTACAGAAAGTTCACACTGACAGCACTGTAGAACTGAACAAAACCAGAAGCAGTCAGAAGGCTAAGAATTCAGATAGGAACCTCACATGGCCTCAGCCAAGGCCTTCAGAAGGGACTGGAGAGGACTTAGTAGATTGGTGAGGGCCTTAGAAAATTGGATTAAACCAGAATTTAACATTTTGTGTATAGGGGATAATGGAGACAGAAGTTCAAGCATAATTGTTAAGGTTCTGAGCAGAGTGACTAATTATGGTTCTTCTAACAAAGATAGTATTTCAAGGAAAAGCAGAGTATAAAAAGTAGTTTTGGAAATTGAAGGTTTGAAGTGCATGAGAGTCTAATTGGAGACACCCAGCATGATTTCAGTTCAGCTAAGAGAACTTTTATAGACAGATAAATTTGAGATTCAACACCTTATTATCTTTTGTGGAGATATTTAGAATAGTGACTATCATCTGGTGTAGGTTTTTGGGGGTGCATTCAGAATCATCTAGAGAGACGAAGTTCCAAACTGTGTATGTACCTTTCTTTCTCCTTCAAAATTGTGGTAAGTCCTAAATAGAATGCCTTCTCCCCACTACCAATTTCTCTGAGACTCTTGCTGTGGTGAGTTGCTATTTATAATAGAAGTGTGAAGCACCTATCAAGTAGTTTGAGGTATGAAAGATTAACAAATACTGAAACTGGGAATTATAAAAAATCCAACTCAGTAAATGTGTATTGAATGAGTTCTAAAATCTTCCATAGTTACCCATAAATTATAAAAAAGTTTACTTAAACTTTAATACACTATTTAGTACTTATAGTCTCTTAGGAAAGACAGATAAGTGGCTGACATTTTTTTTTAAATTTTTTTAACGTTTTTATTTATTTTTGAGACAGAGAGAGACAGAGCATGAACAGGGGAGGGGCAGAGAGAGAGAGGGAGACACAGAATCTGAAACAAGCTCCAGGCTCTGAGCTGTCAGCACAGAGCCCGACGCGGGGCTCGAACTCACGGACCACGAGATCATGACCTGAGCCGAAGTCGGACGCTTAACCTACCAAGCCACCCAGGCGCCCCAGTGGCTGACATTTTAACATATGAAATGAAAGCAATGATAAAGATATTCATATGGTGTTGTGGGAGGCAGGTAACAGCAATAGACTTCACAGGAAAAGAGAACTCCAGACCTAAGTTTTAAAGAATATGGGTAGTTACTTGGGTGAAGCAGGAGATGAAATTTCCTAAATAGTGTTCTCATCATGCATCACTTAAGATGGCTTTTGACTGCAAGTAATGGAAACCCCAAGCAACAATGGTGCTAGCAAGAGAGCCATTTAATTTTCTTTTATAACATGGAGGGTGGATATGACTGTTAACAATTTGTAATAGTACACGACAAACTTGAAAATCCCAGACATAGCTTCAATGAGCAGTTTTTAGAGAAATAGGGAGGAAAACAATATGGATGGTTAAACAAGTGGAAAATGATAGATACTGGAGAACAGGATTTAGAGTGAGTTGAGTGGGAGTGTACAAGATGGATATTTTTCTGTATAAGCCTTGCAATACCATTTTTAAAACTAGGTATAGATATTAATATGATAAAAAAATAAAGCATTTAAATAATATTCTATCACTGTTGATACATTCATTATGGTCTTGACTTATTGCATTTGAACTTCCAGTTGTGGCTCTTAATGGTAACACACAATTTTGAAACTCAGGCTTTGAGATGTGCTGTTTGAAAATGAAAATCCCTCAGAACAAGAAATGACCAGAGAGAAAAAGTAAAATTAGTAGATAAAGGAATTTCATGTGTGAGAAAGTGATCAACAGCCCAGTTAAAGGCACAAAACTACACTATTTGTCAAATGTTTAATAGTAAATTTGATGAGAGAAGTGGTTTATAATTTAATAAGCTTATTGGGCTGAGGAATATCATAAGTGCACTTAACTAATCAAAAACATTTAAAAATATATGAATCACCTTTTTCCTCTATTTTTCCCTCCTTTTTTCTCTAAAGGTACCAAATTAGATTTCACTACCTTGAAGAGGTTAGAGATTGATAGAAAAAAAAAAAATGCGAAGAGACAAAAGGTGGCAAGTCTGTAGTGTCTTTTCAGTCAATATAAAGATAACTTAACCATCCTCCCCTAAACCAAGCATGTGTGGGTATCAGCGGAAAGCTTAGAAATTTGAATTTTTGTTTGCAGTTAAGCCATAGAGTTGAGAGGACTAAAAACACGATATTGAGGAATTCTCATATCCTATACCTCTAAGCTTCTTAGCAAACTAAAGCAATGGGGTAGAGACCCCAAAAGGACAGCAATGTATGTTCTGGATCTGATGACCAATCATGGTCAAAACATATTCTGTTTAACTACGCAGGGTGTATCTTGGCATTGGTGGTGGCTGATGTTTAAGTGGAAAAGCCAGAAATAACACCACCACCTTGACTTGCATTGATATATAATCGATCTAGAAGTTCTTATACACAAGGGAGCAAAGATGACAGATTTCATGCCTCTCATGAAGCTGCCATTTTGAGGGATGAGGCGACTCTGAATATGGAGTTACAAAACCAATGTCTTAACTGAAGCAACATATGGAGCTTGTGTCCAAGAATCAGAGATGTGTAGTACTTACAAATATAGATATGGAGCCAATGGAAGGAACATAACTATAATTCCAGAAGCTATAATCATATACTGCCAGTGTTAACACAACATCCATGTGTTTCACCAGCCTCTGAATTTGTGACCAGGAAACCATGCGAGGTACATAAGATAAGCAAAGACTAAATCAATGAGCTGTGACCTGGTTTTCTCTTGAATCAAGATGCCATGTTAGGAAGTAGGGAAAAGGTGAGAGAAACAACCCTGAGAGAGAACTGAATTTCAAATGGTCTGATATTAATGCAAAATTCATACAAAAGAGATTAATTTGAGCATTTTAAACAATGATAGTCATATGTGTCTTATCTTCCTCACAGCGTGGTGGCCTATGATGAAGTTAGTGCAAATGCAGACTTTTTTTCTATTACTAGTTTTAGTTGTGGTTCATATACTTTGCTTCTCTTAGAATGTGTTAAGTAGAAGCTCAGCAAATGTAGAAAAAATAGGAGGAATGACTTCTGTTCTCATTTACAGATCATCCCCAATGTCTTTTGGGTACTTCTTTATGATTCAATTTACTTCTTAAATGTTAAGGTGTCTTTGGGGCCAACCCTTCTAGGTGATCAGTTGTGGGATTAAATTGAAATGTTAGTATTAACTACACAGGCCTGTGAAAAGTCAAAGTGGGGCAAGTTCCACATGTTAACTTGTTAAGGTCATAACTTGCTCATTACCATGAAGGAATCAGGAGCTTTCCAGATGACTCTGCCATCATTTTAGGACATGCCAGATTCTCTTTTCTGAATTCCTACCTTTCTACTGAAGAGAGGCTTTATCTCATCAATGTACTCCCTCTGCCTTATTCTAGGTTCTGAGACCGAACCTGCCTCTAGTCAAGGATTTAATAAGGTAACTCAAGAGCAAGTCAGTTTTCCTACTACATGAACTCCTACCCCAAATCTGTCCACATTTTAACAGTTTTCCTTTTTGTTCATACCAAGTCTCTCTCTCCCTCTCTTTCTTCCTCTGTTATTTCCAGTGTCCAAGTCCTGTTTTGGACATCTAACCTGTAGCAGAGTCTATCTAAGGCTGAATTTCTGTTCTGCTCTAATATGCCTTCCCTTCTAAGATTTGGATAATTCTTCCTAAACACTGGCTCTGTAGCTGGGACATAACATTGCGACAGATTTATCATTTGCTCCGCTGAGTTTCAGAGTACTGCCTGTAGAGGCACCTTCATTACTTTGTGTTGAGTAGTCAGGAGGCCAAATGTTTACTTGCCTTACCATCTGTTGTCTGTATTCTTCCTACTGAGTTGGACCTCAGTTCATCAGGTGTAGTCAACTCTTCCTACCTACGGCCAGTTTATAGTTCCAAGTGCTTACTTCTTCCTATCTAGCCCACACCACATGTTTTTGGATATAACGATTATTCTTTGGGAGGAAATCTATGGATCAGTTAGGATATTTTTTGGCTTAATATCAGGGAAAATAGGTTTCCAACTGGCACAAACAATATAGAAATTTATTAGTTTCTTACCCTGAAGTGCAAAAATAGGATGATTTCTGGATTGGGATGAACTAATGGTTCCATGTCCATATAAATAATTATGGAGATGTGGCTATGGTACAGTGAGAAGATACAAGGACAATTTTAAGACATCTTTCATTCTGGTGTTAGAGATTGGTCTCAAAGTGAAAAGTGCCCTAATGAAATGTATTCTGAGGTCTGATTTAATTTAAATATCAGTGAATTCATCTGAAAGTTTCAACTCTTTTAATTTGGACAAATAGAGTTAAGTGATAGAATTCATATTGGTGTTGATAAGGTAGGCATACAATTTAGTTGTATTAGGACTAAACACAGGGTTAGGCTGAGAGTACACATTCATGGCATTGGGTCTCTGACTTAGATAATTTTTTTATTTCAATATGCTGCCTCTTCCCAAAAATAGTGAAGGGAGACTGAAATGTATTATTTAGTTAATACTTTGCAGACAAAAATGTACTTTGAGAGGAGATATGCATCCACCCATGGCATCAGAGGTTTGCCTAGGAAATGACATCAAGTCCGTGATTTCTGACCTCTGTGAATTAGATTCCCAGGAATGTGTGTGGGGAGTGTGTTTTTTTTTCCATAAACTATTGGATTTAAAATTAGTTAGCTTGAATCTTGAAATGTTCAAGTTGAACTGTGGTTAAGATAAACTTCTTGGACTGTGACCATACAATGCTAAAACAATCAATTGGAAAAATACTATTGTTTTTTTTTAATATAAAATTTATTGTCAAATTGGTATCCACACAACATCCAGTGCTCATCCCAACAGGTGCCCTCCTCAATACCCATCACCCACCCTCTCCTCCCTCCCACCCCCAATCAACCCTCAGTTTGTTCTCAGTTTTTAAGAGTCTCTTATGTTTTGGCTCCCTCTCTAACCTTTTTTCCCCCCTTCCCCTCCCTCATGGTCTTCTGTTAAGTTTCTCAGGATCCACATAAGAGTGAAAACATATGGTATCTGCCTTTCTCTGTATGACTTATGTCATTTAGCATAACACTCTCCAGTTCCATCCACCTTGCTACAAAGGGCCATATTTCATTCTTTCTCATTGCCACATAGTACTCCATTGTGTATATAAACCACAATTTATTTATCCATTCGTCAGTTGATGGACATTTAGGCTCTTTCCATAATTTGCCTATTGTTGAAAGTGCTGCTATAAACACTGGGGTACAAGTGTCCCTATCCATCAGCACTCCTGTATCCCTGGGGTAAATTCCTAGCTATTGCTAGGATATAGGCTATTGCTGGGTCATAGGCTAGATCTTATTTAATTTTTTGAGGAACCTCCACACTGTTTTCCAGAGTGGCTGCACCAGTTTGCATTCCCACCGACAGTGCAAAAGGGTTCCCGTTTCTCCACATCCTCTCCAGCATCTATAGTCTCCTGATTTGTTCATTTTAACCACTCTGACTGGCGTGAGGTGGTATCTCAGTGTGGTTTTGATTTGTATTTCCCTGATGAGGAGTGACATTGAGCATCTTTGCATGTGCCCGTTGGCCATCTGGATGTCTTTAGAGAAGGGTCTATTCATGTTTTCTGCCCATTTCTTCACTGGATTATTTGTTTTTCAGGTGTGGAGTTTGGTGAGCTCTTTATAGATTTTGGATACTAGCCCTTTGTCCGCTATGTCATTTGCAAATATCTTTTCCCATTCCATTGGTTGCCTTTTAGTTTTGTTGATTGTTTCCTTTGCAGTGAAGAAGCTTTTTATCTTCATGAGGTCCCAATAGTTCATTTTTGCTTTTAATTCCCTTGCCTTTGGGGATGTGTCAAGTAAGGAATTGCTGTGGCTGAGGTCAGAGAGGTTTTTTCCTGCTTTCTCCTCTAGGGTTTTGATGGTTTCCTGTCTCACATTCAGGTCCTTTATCCTTTTTGAGTTTATTTTTGTGAATGGTGTAAGAAAGTGGTCTAGTTTCATCCTTCTGCATGCTGCTGTCCAGTTGTTCCAGCACCATTTGTTAAACAGACTGTCTTTTTTCAATTGGATATTCTTTCCCGCTTTGTCAAAGATTAGTTGGCCATACTTTTGTGGGTCCAATTCTGGGATTTCTATTCTATTCCATTGGTCTGTGTGTCTGTTTTTGTGCCAATACCATGCTGTCTTGATGATTACAGCTTTGTAGTAGAGGCTAAAGTCTGGGATTGTGATGCCTCCCACTTTGGTGGTCTTCTTCAAAATTACTTTGGCTATTTGGGGTCTTTTGTGGTTCCATACAAATTTTAGGATTGCTTGTTCTAGCTTCAAGAAGAATGCTGGTGCAATTTTTATTGGGATTGCATTGAATGTGTAGACAGCTTTGGGTAGTATTGACATTTTAACAATATTTATTCTTCCAACCCATGAGCATGGAATGTTTTTCCATTTCTTTGTGTCTTCTTCAATTTCCTCCATAAGCTTTCTATACTTTTCAGCATACAGATCTTTTACATATTTGGTTAGGTTTATTCCTAGGTATTTTGTGCTTCTTGGTGCAATTGTGGATGGGATCTGTTTCTTTGTCTTTCTGTTGCTTCATTATTAGTGTATAAGAATGCAGCTGATTTCTGTACATTGATTTTGTATCCTGTGACTTTGCTGAATTCATGTATCAGTTCTAGCAGACTCTTGGTAGAGTCTATTGGGTTTTCCATGTATCATATCATGTCATCTGCAAAAAGTGAAAGCTTGACTTCATCTTTGCCAATTTTGATGCCTTTGATTTCCTTTTGTTGCCTGATTGCTGATGCTAGAACTTCCAACACTATGTTAAACAACAGCAGTGAGAGTGGATATCCCTGTCGTGTTCCTGATCTCAGGGGAAAAGTTCTCAGTTTTTCCCCATTGAGGATGATATTAGCTGTGGGCTTTTCATAAATGGCTTTTATGATGTTTAAGTATGTTCCTTCTATCCCGACTTTCTCGAGGGTTTTATTAAGACAGGATGCTGAATTTTGTCAAATGCTTTTTCTGCTTCGATTGACAGGATCATATGGTTCTCATCTTTTCTTTTATAAATGTGATGTATCACATTGATTGATTTGCGAATGTTGAGCCAGCCCTGCAGGCCAGGAATGAATCCCACTTGATCATGGTGAATAATTTTTTTATATGCTGTTGAATTCGATTTCCTAGTATCTTGTTGAGAATTTTTGCATCCATATTCATCAGGGATATTGGCCTCGTTCTCTTTTTTTGCTGGGTCTCTGTCTGGTTTAGGAATCAAAGTAATGCTGGCTTCATAGAATGAGCCTGGAAGTTTTCCTTCCCTTTCTATTTTTTTGGAACAGCTTGAGAAGGGTAGGTATTATCTCTGCTTTAAATGTCTGGTAGAATTCCCCTCGGAAGCCATCTGGTCCTGGACTCTTATTTGTTGGGAGATTTTTGATAACTGATTCAATTTTCTCACTGGTTATGGGTCTGTTCAAGTTTTCTATTTCTTCCTGTTTGAATTTTGGTAGCGTGTGGGTGCCTAGGAATTTGTCCATTTCTTCCAGGTTGTCCAGTTTGTTGGCATATAATTTTTCATAGTATTCCCTGATAATTGCTTGTATTTTTGAGGGATTGGTTGTAATAATTCCATTTTCATTCATGATTTTGTCTATTTGGATCATCTCCCTTTTCTTTTTGAGAAGCCTAGCTAGAGGTTTATCAATTTTTTTTCAAAAAACTCTTGGTTTCATTGATTTGCTCTACAGTTTTTTTAGATCCAATATTGTTTATTTCTGCTCTGATTTTTATTATTTCTCTTCTTCTGGTGGGTTTGGGGTGTCTTTGCTGTTCTGCTTCTATTTCCTTTAGGTGTGCTGTTAGATTTTGTATTTGGGATTTTTCTTGTTTCTTGAGATAGGCCTGGAATGCAATGTATTTTCCTCTCAGGACTGCCTTCACTGCATCCCAAAGCGTTTGGATTGTTGTATTTTCATTTTCATTTGTTGCAATATATTTTTAAATTTCTTCTCTAATTGCCTGGTTGACCCATTCATTCTTTAGTAGGGTGTTCTTTAACCTCCATGCTTTTGGAGGTTTTCCAGACTTTTTCCTGTGGTTGATTTCAAGCTTCCTATCATTGTGGTCTGAAAGTGTTTATGGTATGCACTCAATTCTTTTATACTTATGAAGGGCTGTTTTGTGACCCATTATGTGATCTATCTTGGAGAATGTTCCATGTGCACTCTAGAAGAAAGTATATTCTGTTGCTTTGGTATGCAGAGTTCTAAATATATCTGTGAAGTCCATCTGTTCCAATGTATCATTCACGGCCCTTGTTTCTTTATTGATCCTGTGTCTAAATGATCTATTACTGTAAGGTAGTATTAAAGTCCCCTGTAATTACCACATTCTTATCAATAAGGTTGCTTACGTTTGTGATTGTTTTATGTATTTGGGTGTTTTTGAATTCGGTGCATAGACATTTATAATTGTTAGCTTTTCCTGATGGATAGACCCTGTAATTATTATTTTTTTTTAAATGTTTATTCATTTTTGAGAGACAGAGAAAGAGCATGAGCGGGGAAGGGGCAGAGAGGGAGGGAGACACAGGATGTGAAGCAGCTGTCAGCATAGAGCTGGATGTGGGGCTCAAACTCACTGACCATGAGATCATGACCTGAGCTGAAGTTGGACGCTTAACTGACTGGGCCACCTAGGCGCCCCATTTACACATATATTTATAAAGACCATTTAATCATGTTTATGATGACACCTATTTATATCCAATAAGGGTCCTTTTCATATAGATTTTGGAATATAAAGAAGCCAACATTAGTAGTAACATAAGCACATTTTGTATTCATTATCTTAACATGGCTTGTGAAATGGTACTTTAAAGGGTAACTAGAAAATCAAACTCAAGTATCTTTTCTTGAAAAATATTCAGAAAAGTCTTTGAAAAAGTATTTTGCCTCAGACTTTTAGCCACAAAATTCTTTAACTATATTACTTTTGATTTAACATTACTAGATTCATCTGTGTCAACTCTTTCCAAACAGGGCCTTCTAGAGTGAATTTCTATTTGGTATAATTTACGCTTCTCTTATTCAATTTTCCCTCTGAAAGTACCAGTCTTGGGGCACCTGGGTGGCTCAGTTGGTTAAGGGTCTGACTTCAGCTCAGGTCATTATCTCATGGCTTGTGGGTTCAAACCCTGCATCAGGCTCTGTGCTGACAGCTTGGAGCCTGGAGCCTGCAGCCTTCTTCCAATTCTGTGCCCAACCTCCCTATCTCTCAAAAATAAATATTTAAAAAATAAAAATAAATAAAAGTACCAGTGTTAACTCTATGTTAATACTTATATCATAAATACCTGATTTCTTATTTCCTTTGATGACATGTATTCCTATCAATATTCCTAACCTCCATGTCCTACCCCATAAATATTTAGACTAAGTTTTAAGTCAGTTTTTAGCCTAGATATTTTTTAAGTAACTGAAACAATGAAAATTGTTTGAATTGTTTTTGTTTCATCACAAAGTTACTTTTAAGAGGCTGGAAGCAAGGGTAAAGGAAAGTTCTATACATTGAAATATATTGAATGGTTATATGTGCAAAAACTGTTTTCACATGTATCATTGTTTTTGATCTTTACGACAATGCTGTAGATTATTTGGAGGTTATGATTCCTAACTCCACACAGACAACGGGATATGGTAAAAAGTGTGTAGACTTGAATCCTTACAACTTCTCTTACATCTCAGATCTTTTACCTGAGTTAAGACTTCATATAATTTTATCTATGCAGAGTTTCCTCAATGTAATATCAGAATAGAAATATATGTTTTGTTCAACTAGTGACTGCATCAGTGGAAATAATGAGAAACTCTAGCATCAAAGTATCCACTAATGTAAGAAAGGTTTAAATTAAAGGAGATCAGATACAAATGGCCCAGGCAAATCAAGTGTATTTGTTCCTATAAAGGATGAAGAAAGAAGGTAGCCAGTTATAATAGATAGCAGGAAAATCCACACTATTTTTAAAGACAGACAGAGGTTTAAGTTTCCAAGTTCTCTACAAAATTTCAGAAGTGGACACACAATTGAAAATCCTTTGAGTAAAGGAAAGGGTCACATGGGAACTTTTGAAAGCTCAAAGGCCTCCTTTCCCATCCAGGCTTAGATAAACATGGCTGAGAACATTCAGTACACATACTAGAGACCACTTAAATTTAGGCAGGTGCACTTCATCTATCTTGGTGTAATATATACCCTATGAATGAAGGACACAGCTGAACCCAGCGCAGTGCACTCAGGAACAACTGGTCCTCATTTTTCATCTCAACATCACCACTCTTGGCTTAAGCTTACAACTGAAGGATTGAAAAGAGAGTTTGTGACCAAGATGTCCCTACTCTGCAGTCACTTTGATTAGCTACAGATTTTATTTGGCAAGTCATTATGTTTACTTTCTACTTTCTGTGTATGTGTCCATAACTCATCCAAAGAACTTGACATTCACATTTTGTTGCAAACATCATATTCTCTGTGCCAGGGAGTCAGATACCCAAAACAGATAAAGTGGTCAGAAGTAGGGAAAAAGAGGAGGGACAACTGTGTTTAAATCCTGTCACCTAATGTATAAGAAGATGGTTTCCAATGACTATTAGTCTAATAGAATTAAAACACAGATCTTTTGGAACCTCCATAATTAGATAGTCATATTGAACAGTTTAGCTTGTAGTCAATTCCTGTCAACCCGAATCATAGGCGATTAGAAGACTAATGAGGACACAAAGGGTTGCACAGTGCAGATATGTCTGAAAGATGAAAGTAATTAACAATAACCAGGAAACTCAATCCAAATTACCTGCCTCACAAGTAAAATACTGTTCTTGAAATCCCAGATGGGAATCTGGGCTGCAGTCAAGAATATGATCCCAATAACCACTCCTAGTTCATTTGGGATTTGGGAGATATTGAAAATTGTGCTTTTGAAATTGTGAGGACAGTATTTTTATCCCATCCAGATGAACTCATCCCCCCTCCCACTTCCATTCCCCATTATAACAAGGCTTTTCAATATTTTCTCACCCACTGATTTAACTAGAAATTTTGAGGTCAAATCAGCTATAGCAAGTGTTATTCTAGCTCCATATTTAAGAGGTAGTCAGGACCTAAAAAATTTATTATTGATAGGATTAGCCTTCTGAGTACCAGTTGGGATCTAAATTTTTCCTCCAGGTCTTTCCCTTGAGTACACACTCTAATCAATCATTCTGAGCCCTACTAATTATGGTCAGACCCGTTCACAAATATATTTTTATTGGAATTGCTTGAGACAAAAATATATTTACATATTAAAATTTCATAAAGTCCTACATTGCTTCCTGTTTCATTTCACCTCAATCTTGGCAAAGTTTTAAATTTTTTCTTTTTTTTTCTTTTACATAGTCTTAGAGCAGAATACTGCTAAGCAAGGCATACACGTACTTTGATCAGCAATGATGAGTTCACTAATAAGGAAGGGTTAGAAGAGGAGACTTTTCAGTGTTTCATACTCCATTTCAAGTTCTTTTACAAGTACATTTTATAATAGTACTGGCAATGATTTATAGTATTTTTTGAATTCCTACTACATACCCGATACTGTAAATGATTATTTTCTTTTAATTCTCATAAAAATCCTGAGTGATGTGCTAAACTTACTCCTTTCTTCCTCTATTTCCTTCTACCTCCTTCCTTCCCTCCTTATTTCAGATAAAAAAAAAAGTTGGCAATCTAGTTATAGCTTACAGATAGATCTGAGCTGTCTATACAACTGTGCTTAATGGAAACTGAATGGCTTGGAGATTAGTAAAGGAGGGATCTTGAGGAAAGGAAAGTGGACACTATTGAGAAGTTTCCAGATCTTTCTGCAGGTGGCTTTAGGGGCTAAAATAATAGATTCACTAAGGATTGAGGTTGATATATATTACGAAATAATTCAGAAAAAATTATATAGCTTTTAAATTTTATTTTCGAGGAAGTAATTTTAGGCAATTATATCTTGTAGATTTTTAACAAAGTGATCCATTTTGATTCATTATCAAGTTTAAGGGTGATTCATTATCAAGTTTGTTTTTTCTCTTTGAATAATCAATAAGTTGTAATCATGAACATGTATAATGCAGTAATGGTAATAAAAATGATGTATTTTTCAGTGGAGATAAGTTAGTAGAATATTATAGGAAAACAAACTTAGTAAAGAGAATGTAACTGCCTCTGGATAACTGAATCCTTTATCTTGTTGAATGCTCAAAATTGTCACATAATTTTAATGTCTACAGTTTTGACTGTTTCAAAATCCTAAAAAAAAAAAAAACAATCAAAACACTGCAGTCAGCCCTTAAAAACCTCTAAAACTGGCAAGATACCCACATTAATCAATTTGTGATTTATCCTGGACTTATAATTGATTTTCATTTGAAATCATAAATATAAAATAGTTTCCATTAAAATAGACTCACAGTCTTAGCACTGCACTAATGCACTATTCTTCTGACAATACAGAGCTGAAGTTCAAGTTCATAAAAGGAAGTGCTGGATTCAAGTAGCTGACAACATGCAGAATGAGATTTGCAACTGGCTCTCAAGACTAAGAAGATGAATGGAGACAAATGAAAGTACTTTTGCATCCTGAATAAATCATTTTAAGTAGAGTGATGTGCTAAGAAGATTTTGTCAAACAATTATTTTTATTATTTAAGCACTGTTTGTAATATAATTCTTTGTTAAACTTGCCACTCCTCTTTTAACAGACATCTGGACTTGGCATGGAGATAAATTTGAAGCATTTTTATTGTTCTGAACTCTAGCATTCCCTCCCCCTCTACCCACAGACACTTTTTCCATCTTCAATATAATTTGTAAGCAACCCAAATGCACCTGTAATGGCTGAGCGGGCACTGATATTAAATAACGAAACAGAATATGATGGCATTACAGCAGAAAAGAGTTTGATATAGGATGCAAGTAATAGTAAATTTCACATGCTACCAAAATGATGAAATTGAACCACATAAAAAAGAAAGGAGAAAAGGCCCATTAATAAACAGTATAGGCAGGAATATTTTGTTAAAGGGAGATGGTCAATGAATGTATGAAGCATGTATGGTCTCATTTCAAATTTCATTTCTAATCACTTTTTGACAGAATAAAAGATATTTTGAATAAAGATACGATGATGTGGTCTCTTAGTATTCCAATAGATTCTTATTTCTTCAGAATTTAGCAATGGAAATATTTGAACCACTATTTGAGCCATGTGAAATCCAGCAGATAGTTCAGGTTGGTTCTGGGGTTTTGAGAGGCCAGTGTCCCTACCAACTGTTATGAAAGTCAAGGGAGTTGAAGACTTTCCCCCATCTATTCCCCCAAATCTTATCCGTTCCCTCTGAAGCCCACTGAAAGCACTTATGACTAGGCACTGAGTCTCCCTACTCTTCAGAGCAAACCCCTGATCCTCTTCTACATTGAAAGAGTCTTCATTTCTATGCCAGTGCATATCTGACTCTCCCCTGTGTCCTGGGAAAATTCTGAATCCATCATAAGAGTCCGTTATACCAACAACTGAATGCTTTTGGAAAGTTCATCAATATTAATGAGAACAAGGGGGTGTTTATTTCATGTGCATCTCTGTGTGTGCACATGTTTGTGCACAGGTGTGAAAAAGACTCTTAGTAATATCTGTTCCTATATTCCTGAGTAAATACATGGATTAATATGTTTTTCCATGGTCTGGGACCAGTTACTAACTAGGTGTTAAACATTTCCATGGGGATATGTACACTGCATCCTAAGAAAAGAAAAAAGTATAGAATTCAAATTCTGGTGTTTTACTACATCTATATATCAGCCTAAACATACCATAAATAGTTAACCAAATACAAAAGAATTAGAACATATTCAATATACTTAACATGTAAATGGTATTTGACAAATTTCATTGTTAATCATCTTCAGAGTTATCATTAAAATTTCATTCTGCAGCATGACAAATGCAGAAAGAATAGATTTCTTCAAAAGCACAGCTGCTGAAAAACGTATATGTGTTCAAATTAATTTTACATTCTAGTTTGATTTTATCTGTTTTAAAATAGATATGAATCATCTGAGTGGTTCACATGTTTCAATTTTGGATAAACATGCTCTGAGGTAGCTCATTAAAGAAAACGAAACAAAAAGTTATGTGCCCAAAACATGCTGCTTCAAATGAACATAACACATACCTCCTAAGCTCCTTGTCAAACTAGGAAAAGCAGGAAATGTTCTGTTAAAATGTGATGACGCTTCCGCTAGAAAAAAAAGAACAGTATTAGGGGAGACAATAGTTTCCCCCGCATCCAAGCTGCAGAGAACATTCTCATGTGGACAGTGCAGTAAGCCAATCCCAGGCTGCGAGCAGTTCCGCCAACGCCTAGAAATAATGGGGCATGTGACTGCTCAGGTCCACTGGCTAGCTCTCCTGGGGCAGCAGTGTGACTGGGCAAGCATGAGTCCTAGTCATTATTACCTAATCTGTGGTCCAGGAAGCAAGGGGAAACTGGAGGCAAAGTTAAAAATTACACCTGATATCTAAATCTTCAATATACGTGATATGGCTTCTAAAAGTTGGGAGTTCCATGTGATTTGGTTGGAAGTAAGGAAGTTTGACAAGCTCCTTCTTGGGAGGCAGGATGCGGTGGGTCCTATCCCTCGACTGACGGAATCCCTTTGTGCCAAACAGCTGTGTGTCTACTGTGACGAACTGGGAGTCCTGAGGAGCCCACATCACTGAGCCTATCAGGCTTAGCTGTGAATTCATCCTTTTTTTTTTTTTTTTTTTTAGCTCAGCCCAATAGACTACAACTGTTATTTAGTTTATACAAGAGTGAGCTCATATCCTCCAGGCCTCCACCTGGGTTCTCTCTGAGACTACTACAGACCTTGCACTAGGTGAAGTAAATGGCATGGCACATAATATCAGAAACAATGATTTTATGTTAATTGGAGCAAGAGTACCCATGTAACTTCTCCTTATAAGCCTGTTAATAGGTGTTAGATGGCAAAAATAAATTTATAGACAAATCCTTTTAGGACACATTGGATTTACAAGTTTAAACAGATCTCTTTACTGAAACACACAGGACTTTAGATGAGCTACTGTACATTGTGACGGTAAACTTCTCAAAGATTTTTAGAAACTCCCCTTATATCTACCCTCCATTGCCACAGTGTACAGATTGATCTTTTTATACCTGGTTAAAATTCCATTTACATTTGGCTTAGGTTTACTTAAAGAACATGAACTATATAGATAAGCGATCTGACATCCTATGTAGCAAATTTGCAAAATATTTCTCTCTGATGGATTAGACCTTAACAAATGCATTGTGAAGATGACCACTGACTACACCACATTTCCTCCTACGGGTTCTGAACCAACAGCATAAGACTGGGATCCCATCAAATGCATGGATTTGAGATTATCCCTTGATTGGCCAAATGCTTCTTAAGACTTATTCCTGAGTCTAGGCCTTGGGATGGCCCAGACAAACATTATTAGGTTCTGCAGATAGACAATGGCTGATTTAGATCATTCTACCCACGTTAGGGAAAGGGAGCTTGTGGGTACAGGTGGAAAGACAGGGAATCTTATAAGAGCTTTTCTCCTAGGCCCATGCATGCCAAGTTTCTCAACCACGGTTTAACCAATTACATCAGAATATCTTGAGAATAGGACCAACGGTGCATTTTTAACGCACTTCTGAGGTGGGAGCACTTACATTCAGGCAGAGGAGAAAAGCTCCAAAACAAACTCTTTCCTACAGCACCCTACAGTTCTGAAGTGGGGAATTTCAACTCTATGAACAAACATGAAAATCCTGGGGGAGAAGAAAGTGTTTCCTATTACAAAGATGAGATGATCACTCTTTTATTATGTTGGTGCTTCATCTTATACTGTATTGGAGAGAAGCCTTGAACATATTTTCAGCCAGAATTCAATCCTTTTAACCCGTATTTGCCTAAAACAAGCCCAGAGGAGAGAGAGAGAGAGAGTGTGTGTGTGTGTGTGTGTGTGTGTCTGTGTGTGTCTGACTGTTTATTTTCAAGAAAGAACACTTTATATGACAGAAAGGTGACAACATATAGTTAAAAAGACATTTGACCTTGGATGGAGAAGGCTTTGAGTCCCAGAGCTGATTCAGACTAATTGTATTGCACATATAATCTCTCACATCCCTCTTTGGTCTAAATCCCCACAACTCTTACTTAGTTCAGGATCCTCTTGGTTCTGCTTCAGTTTCCCTTTCTCTTCCAGCCTAACTCACCTTTCTCTCTGCTTTTAAGATGTGCCTTGCAGCTTCCTCCATCCAGGATTAACTGCTGCTTATTTTTATAGTCTGGATTTCCATCTCTAACCTTTCCCCTGTGCATTTAAACTCTTCCCATAAAGTAATCTTCTTTTAGTTACAATTTTATAAGTAATAAGTTAATATTGGGTCTTACTAGCTTAGGCAGTCCCTTTCTGGACCTTTTTATTCAATTGAAATCTGAACAATTCCTTTATCCAAATGAATGAACAGTAACTTTCAGTTCTCAATGCAAGATTAGGATAGAATAAAATTTTTAAAAATGTTCTTCCCCAAACATAAATAAATATATAGTTATGTGTAAAGTCACCTGGGGCTTGAAATAATGGCGACCTTCCCATAATTAATCTAGTGTTAGGTCTTTCCATAAATTTCCCTATCTCTTTCAAGGTACTGTGATTCACTAACATAGATATCTTGATGTTACCTCTAATCAGGTTATCCTTATTGCTATTTGTGATTTTTCTTTTTCATGGCTGATGAACATAAACAGTTTCAAAAAGGATAAAAACAGTTTTATGTAGTTTAAAAAAAATCTATGTAACATTTAACCTAGGCATAACATCTAATGTTCAACAGGAAATGTACATTTAACCCAGGAACTGAAATTCACTGTATCTCAGAATATGTTAGGACCTCAGGAGCCACATAATTGAAAAACACAAACTGTCTTCTGTGATGTGTGAGCAATTCAATTTATCCAGTCAATAAAGAATAATACAGAGATGAAGTCAAAGGTATATTTCCTCTCAATTAACTGTTTTCTGGTTATTGGTTTTAGATTGTTTTCTAACAATTTGATGTTTCTAATAAATTATATGCTGTGTTCAATTGTGCTCCTTCTGCCCATACTGCTGACAGATCTTTCTAAAAAGCAAATCACATCACGTTACTCAGCTAATTAAAATCTTTATTCTGGTTCTCATGGTCTAAAACATTGATTTTTGACACTGGCTACACGTTAGGCCTGAAAAACTGGAAAATGATGCCCTTCTAAACCTATCACACATGAATCTTTCAGGATAGAGCTGGCCATGGTCATTTTTAAAATTAGGATCCTTGGATGACTCCAAATACAGTATTTGGAGTATCCCATTTCTACAAATGAGAACAATTGGCTAAATATTCAAGCCCCATTTCCTCAGCAGAGCATATATGCAGGATGCTCACATACAGACTACTTCTCTAGTGTCCTAATTCTCTTCCCAACTGCACTTGGTTGCCCAAAATACACGAACGCTCATGTAGACACACACATATACCTGCTCAGCAGACATGTGCTTTTAGAGCAGTTTAAGATTTATAGCAAAATTGAAGGGAAGGTAAAGAGATTTCCTGTATATCCCCTTCACCAACATGTGCATAGCCTCCCCAACTAGAGTTATCAATAGCCTCCATTAGAGTGGTACATTTGTTACAATTGGTGAACCTAAATTGATACATCATTATTACCCAGTGTTTATACTTTCGTTGTATATTCTATGGTTTGGGACAAATATATAATCATATGTATCAATCAATCAATCATTACGGTATCATAGAGTATTTCCACTGTCCTAAGAATCTTCTGCACTCTATCTATTCATCCCCCTACTCCCTGCCAACCCCTGGCAGCCACTGATCTTTTTCATTCATTCATTCATTATTTAAATTCAATATACAGTGTAATATTGGTTTCATAAGTAGACTTTAGTGATTCATCACTTACATACAACACCCAGTACTCATCACAGCAAGGGCCCTCCTTAATATCCATCACCCTTATAGCCCATCCCCTACCCACTTCCCTCCATCAATCCTCAGATTGTTCTCTATCCTTAAGAATCTCCTGTGGTTTGTTTCCCTTTCTTCTCTTCCCCCCACCCTTCCCATATGTTCATTTGTTTCTTAAATTCCACATACGGGAGAAGATATTTGCAAATGACATATCTGAAAAACCTATAGAGAACTTATCAACCTCAACAGCCAAAAAACTAATAACCCAGTTAAGAAGTGGGCAGAAGACATGAATAGACACTTTTCTGAAGAAGACATCCAGATGGCTAATAGACACATGAAAAGATGCTCAACATCACTTATTGTCAGGAAAATACGAATCAAAACCACCATGAGATACCAGCTCACACCTGTAAGAATGGCTAAAATTAACGACACAAGAAACAACAGGTGTTGGTGAGGATGTGGAAAAAGGGAAACCCTCTTGCACTTTGGTGGGAATGCAAACTGGTGCAGCCACTCTGGAAAACAGTATGGAGGTTCCTCAAAAAACCTGGTCTCTATAGTTTCTCCTTTCCAGAATATCGTATAGTTGGAATCATATATAGTCTTTTCAGATTAGCTTATATCACTCTTAGCTGCTTTAAAACTGCTTGAAGTTTCATAAATGAACCTCAGAGGAGAGTTAAAAGCTAGGTGAATGTGGTCAGTCTAAGTTCTGGATCATCGTGTCACACAGGGAAAACTTTAGAAGAACTCTAGTTTGCTCAGGTACCTTGGTCCAATGAAGAAGAGCTGCACCTCACCTCCTCCTCTCTCCTGCTGCAAGGTGAACCACAGGGATCTCATAGAAGGGGTATGCACTGACTGAACCACCACACCCACACTGAAGGCACACAGCTAACTGGACCGTGGAGGAAATGTCTCCTCCACAGCCCAGGGAAGGACCATATTGTGTTCTCTTGCTTTCCCTGCAAATATGTGAAGACCAGGAAGGAAGCAAAGACCAACTTTAATTTCCAGCATCTAACATGCCACTAGAATTCTGCTAGTCCTGGTTATTTGCTGTGCTCCACAGATCAGTTGGGACAAAATCCCTCAAGACCCATATCCCATATCCATAGTTTTAGAGCTAGCAAAGTGCTTTTTTAATAATAACCTAGGCTAAAGTTTATTGATAAATGATAATAGTAATCATAGCTACCATACACTGAGTGTTTCCTGTATACCAGAAACTGAATTACATGGTTCTTATATGCTACCTTTGTATTTTAATTCTTACAAAAACTATGGTTGAGGAGTATTATCTCCATTATACTGATGAGAAAGCTGATGATGAAAATCATCATATCATTGAAACTAAATTTCAGTTTTCCTTTTGCTAGTCACTATACTAAGTGTCTTAGCTATACTAAATCATTTAATTTTTATTACTACCAATTGAATTATAGACCAATATTATTCTACTTTTGCAAGTGAGGAAATTGGAACAGAGAGAAGTAAACTTGCCCAAGGTTACTCAGCTACTATCTAACATAAGTACTTTGACTTCAGAGCAATGGTCTTAATTATGATGCAGTACACTGTTATTTAAACACTGGCCTTGGACTTCAACTCCCTATTATTATCCAATATTTAATAGTCTATAATGATTACATGACTTACAAAAATTATTCCTCTTCTAAAATTGTAAGCCATATTTGTCAGTCTTTTTTGTAATACACCATCTAGAACGCAGATATTTAACAAACAGATACACAGAGAAAGAAGCATATCTAGAAATTGAAAAAAATAATTTTACTATGACTTGAGAAACAAAAATAAATTTCATTAATTGAAAGTATTTTTAAGGAGTATATTCTATTAGTCCCCTAGGCAACGTTATTCATTTGCACAGTGGTGCAAGGCCATTGGCCTATATTTAGAGGATATTTTAAGAAACTATCTCTATGAATCTTTGTGCTTTACTTGCATATGGCTGATGAGGTAGTTGTTTATATTTCACAATGTCTTCTTAATTGGAACCATTGGGGAAACGTCTCTCTGATCTCATTTTCATTAAAAGTTGTGCTTCCCCTGAGAAAATGATTTGCTTTAATTTTATGAACCTTGTAAATCATGTAACATATTTTGATTACCCCTTCATACTGGCTGCCAAAAATTGCAGAGACAAATTTATAACATACCTAAAGCAAATATTTAGAGAATCATAGCCCATATTTGGTATACTAACTTCAGTAAAAACTACATTTTGCATTCCTACATTTATTTCATCATAAATGCTAAAGTATCTTTGCAAGCCAAGGCTATGTGAATATTATCATTAGTGTTCATCTGACCCAGTAGATGAAATCTACCCCAATCAAGTTGACTTGATTAAAAAAAAAAACATGAAAAAAATATAATCTATTTTTGGAGATTAAGAGCACAGAGGACCTAAAATGGAAATAACTAAACCATGAGGGTTCTTGAATTTGCAGAATGTAAGAAAAGGAAATGCTATTTTGTAGGGAAGGACTAAATGTGAAAGTACAACACAATTATTTCAAATAGCAAAAGCTGTGATCTTCACTAGATGTTAGTGGCTAAGTGCACAGACTCTGAAGCCAAACCTCCTGGGTTCAATCCTCTTATTAAAAGAACTAAGTGAGCTACTTAGCATCACTGTATCTCAGTTTCCTCATTTGTATAGTAGAGATAATAGTTCCTACTGTATAGGAATTGCTGCAATGATTAAATGAATTTACATAAACTTCTTAACTGTGCCTGTCATAAGCACTACAGTTGTTAGATATTGTTTGCTGGATTTTCCACAAGTGCTAATATTATCAAGAATGATATTAATAGTAGAGATAGAAATGACCTAAAGTTAACGTCGTCAGTGAAAGAAGAAAACTAACTGGGAGGTCAGTTTATGATGGCTTAGGGAGGAGTGGTAGGAAAAGTCCTTCAAGACAATGTGTGCTTTGAAAGATGCAAGAGAAAAAAAACCAAAACCCAAAAACCGAATGGAAGATTCTACAGCATCAAGAAGGACAATACTCCCACCTCTAGATTCTGGAGTAAAGGGTGTGATGAAAGCCAGGTCTCTGAGAAAGCTGCAGGGGAATATTAACAGTCTCAGAAGCTACTTTGCAGTTAAGAAGGTAATGGAAAAAGCTACGTAAATTTGGGGATTATAGGGATACCTGGGTGGCTCAGTTGGTTTAGCATCTGACTCTTGGTTTCAGGTCAGGTCATGATCTCAAGGTTGGTGGGTTTGAGCCCCGCATCAGGCTCCACTTTTGGGATTCTCTCTCTCTCCAACTCTCTCTGCCCCTCCCCCCCTTGTGCTCACTTGCGCTCTCTCAATAAACATTAAAAAAATCAAAATTTTAAGATTATAGGTATTTGTTATTGCCTATCAAAAGTTACAGTTTGAAACTAGTTTTCTTATACTCCTTCCCTTCTCTGTGCTAACAACTGCCATGATGTGTTTAACCCTTCCTAAATGAGATATTTTCCATTTTCATAGACATTACAAGCCTCTTCTGAATAGCTAGATGCTTAAGTTCTCCAACTACTTACATACTGTGACCTACTACCATTTCTATGTTGGATGCTTCACATACGTGCTTCCTTTTTTATATTTTTTTAAAAAATTTATTTCTTTTTGAGAGAGTGAGCAAATGAGCAAGGAAGGGGCAGGGAAAGAGGGAGTGAGAGAATCCCAAGCAGGCTATACACTGTCAGCATAGAGCCCGATGTGGGGCTTGAACTCACCAATTGTGAGATCATGACCTGACCTGAAACCAAGAGTCAGGTGCTTAACCGACTGAGCCACCCAGGTGCCCCTGTGCCTCCTTCTTATACCTAAAGTGGAAACAACTGCTTATTGTGCATAGTGTCAATGTGAAGGAAATGATTCCTTCCACAGTTTATACTGGAATTCTCCAAAGGGAATAATTGATATTATCTGTTAAATTTCATCTATGTGAAAAGCATTATGCTGAAAATACATCATCTAGAATACCAGACATCATCAATAACACCACTTCAGAAATCATTGTGGAGTAGAAGATAAACTAAGATATTTTATTATTGATTGGTAGGCATTTACATTTACAACATTTTTCACCTGCATATAATAGGAAGCTGAGAAGAAAACATGGATCCAACATGAATTTTATTTGGTATGTGAGGCAGAAAAAAAACCAGAGATGTTGGAAATATCCAAGATACCTGGAGGCAATCACTATTAAATATTGTCCATTTCACTGAAATGATTATTAAATGTGCCCTTAAAGCTTGTAATAAGAATATTCCAGAACTCAATTTTGGGTCTGAGCACAAAGTTCCACCTGAGAATACTTCATGAGAGCAGCATTCTCATGAAAGTCAGATTTTAGTTAATGTACTAAAGTGACAGAAAAGCCAAACGAATTTAAAGATTAGAGGGTTTATTGGTCAATCCACAGTAATTTCAGAGAGTACAATGGAAAGGTTTTGTAGAGCTCAGATTACAAGATACACAGAGGGGTGGTGGTAAAATAGGTGCTCTGGGAGTTTTGGGTTTCTGGAAGTTAGATGTGAATGACCATAAGGCACGGAGAGATTACTCTTGAAAATTGTTTAAAGAAAGGTGGTCTATTTAAGCTGAAATTAGTAATTGCCTGGCTTCATGAAATTGGGCTTCTGAACAGCAACTCCCTTCAAGGACCCTGAGTGACTGACTGATGGACATGGAAGGACAATCTAACAGGGAACTCATGATAAGTAAAGACATCAGTGATACTGCTTTCACAGGCAGCCATAGAAGGCATGACAATACCAGAGACAAATTATAAGTAGTAATCCTTTAGAAGACTGTTTTTATTTCTGTTAATGTCATTAAAATGAGTGAGGGTGTATATTAAGTGGATTTATCCTGTAACAGGCCAGACGGGTATGGAATAAATGGATATATCGCTGAGAAGTTGCCCAGTGATGGAACATACACCCTGCTCTTCCTAAATTTGCTATCTGTTGGAAAGCACGAAGTCATGAAAAGGCTTACATAAGTAACAAAAAGTAAAATTCTAGGAATAGCACAACTCTTAGGGTTGAAGTATGATGGAATTTGCCCATTAGAGAGGTTGAGAGGTCAAAGTAGCTAGAGTACAAAGTTGTGAAGAGGGATGAAACGGAGCAGTGTGTTAAGCAGACCATTTTAGGAGTGGTTTTAAGCCATGGACACACTTTAAGCAGGTGGCTAAAATAACGTCTGCTTTCAAGAGGGCTAGGGGTGTAGAATGAACAGCTATAAAGCTGTATCAATAGTACTGATCAGAGGAATTTGAGCGAATTGTGGAATTCAGCGGCCACCTGAGACCCTCCTCTCCAATGAACCCAAATTTCTGTAGGAAGTGCACACAGTCCCCTTAATTTCTTTTAATTCTTCAGGGATCATGTTCCGATGATTACTTTTTAACTTGATTTTCCACTGCTGTTGGACGCTTGGTCTGTCACAGTTTATTTCCAATTGCTGAACCTCTCTCTGCCTCCAACTTGATAGCCACAGATCGCAGTTCATTCTCCATGCTTTATTCAGTACAGCACTCACACATGACCTTTTGACTTGGTAACAGAGGCTTTTTTGGTGACAGAAAGAGCAGTCCACCAACAGTAAAAAAGAAACCCAAAGTGAAATCAGACGTAATAGTGCCTAGTATTTGACTACTAACCCTAACAGCTCAACATTCATATTGTGTCACATTTCCCCATCTGCTGCCGATAGTGCACATTCTCAATCCTTCAATATCTCTACCTCCCAGCTCCTCGGGCTGCTTCCACACCCCGAATTTAGATGAATTCACATGCAGAACACTTTAGCTGTCATTCTGTCACTATTGTATGATCTCCCTCCATTCACGGAAGTATTTTAAACAAAAAGCAACTTACACCAGAGGAAAAATTATGAAAATATTTTTGTGCAGAAGGGACGGCAGTCATCTGTGTGGTTTTAAACAACACGTTTTTATACCTTAAAACAACAACAACCAAAGAAAACAACACACAGGCAGCTACTACCACTTACTGAGAAAACATCAGAGGAAGTTTCTAATAGAGATCAGGAGTTGTATTCAAATGGAATCAATCAAATTGAGTTTATCCCTACCTGCTAACATCTGGGCAATCTGCCAATGCAATAAAAATTCAATAAACTTATAAATTATTACCAGAGCATGCAGGCCTCTTTTTCTACCAGTGTGCATAAAGATTGCTTATGATATTAAGCATGTGAAAAATTAATTAAAAACTACAACTGTTATTTTTGTAACTATTTACCATTACTGATTTCCATTCTTTGCTTTAAATATAGTGCTATGGGAGAAATGAGGATAAACAGGGAAAATATAGTCTTAAAGATCTTAGTTTTAAGATCTGCAGCTGAGACGATAGAGGAATGCAGCCTACAGGAAGTACATTTATTTCTACGTCGTTGTCCATAAATCTAATTATACTTTTACTTCATTATGAACTTTCAAGAACAAAGAAATTTAACTGAGATAACAGAATATATTTTTATGTATCTTAAAGCAGATTTCCAGGTAGAAGGATTAACATGTACATTTTAAAATAACAGGTACCCATTTTTAAACAAACTGGAGTCACCAATAAATTCACCATCTTGTGGAAAAACAGTTGACTTCCAATGCCAATTATGCTTTTTGAGTTCTTGAATGAGCCACTGATTCTGGAATAAATACTTGAAGCAGCTTTGTTAGAAAAACCATTTAGGGATAGGACAGTTTTTTGCCAAGTCTAGGATTCATCCAAGCAGTGCTGGCATTAGGAATTACTTTGTGTCATACTCAGTAGGTACATAAAAATATGTCAAAGTAATTTTTAATCCATTTCTGATGAGATTTACCTGAAAATAAAGGATTTCTTTTCAGTCAGTATTGAATTAACTCCTAAGTACTGATGAAATCATTGATTTAACTGTATATGGCATTAGAGTCAGTCCACAAGGGGGCTCCCTTGCTTTAGATTTCCTTCAAAACGGATTATGACATTTAGATGATTTTTTTTTTTTTTTACCTTTGCAGAATTTAATAAACCAATTTTAAATGCACCAGAAACTCTGAAATGTATTAATGGGTCACATTAACCTTAAAGAAAGAAGTGCAGCCTCCACACTCTCTGGGACATCTGATTTTTCTTAGCAAAAACTTTTTTTTTTCTTTGAACAAATGTCATACCATTCGTCAACTATCACAAAATCGTGCTTCTCTAAGTTGTATATAGCCAACTCTATCAATGATACACAAACGCTAGGAGACCAGTAACAAAACCGCAATGGTTAGTTCTCAGAAACCCCCATGATTTCCACAAGACAAAATATGTCAAATGCGCATATAGCACATGTCATTTTTTTAACGTGAGTCAAAGAAAAAAAAAACTATTCTGCTTCTTCCATAAAATAGGATTTGGTGATCTTTGAAAATATCTACTTGACTATGCATTTGTTGCATAGTCAATAAACCCACTATTTATTCAATTCCAGAGATTTGCTGGAGTGTGTACTTCATCACAAACCTTGTTTTCAAAACTGGATGGATTTTACAGATGAAGACAAACTGATACCTCCAAGCAGCTTACAGTTTCCTAGTAGGAGTGAAATGATATGTACACAATTGTGTGACAACATGGATGGAGGTGCTGAATATGGGGAGGTTTGTATCTTCACAAGCTAGAAAAACTATGCATTTATGTTTACAAATACATGAAATATTGCATAATTCAAATGTGAAGAAAATTTTTGCTGCTTATTTGTCTTATACTAGTCCCTGCTGGAGATATTTTTTGTGCATCCTTTTATATAATCTTCATACCCTAAACCATGCCATGGCCTATATTTCTATCTGTTGAGCTCTTATTTCCCTGCAGACAACAATGGAGGACTAAAAATCCAGTGATGCCCAGTTTGGTCTCTAGGTGGCAAACAAGCCCTTTTTTGTTATGAAGCAGAAGTCCCTATCCTGTTCCATCCCCTTTTCTAAGAAAGAGTAAAATTCCTCATTAAATGATAGAAGCTTTCAAATCTCACAAAATTCTGTGAGTAGCAACACAACTTAGATATTAATTCGAAAGAGGAATAAAACACGTGACTGGAAGTTTTATGTTACCAAGAACAACTCTCAAATAACTGAAATATTTTTATACTGAGGGGAAGGGACTAGGAAGAGATAACATGGAATTGGAATATTGGAATATAAGCTGATTCTGGAAGGTAAGCTATAAAAGGACAAGGATCCTTATGTTTCTGTTGCCCCATTTCTATATTCCTAGCGCCTAATATATAGTAAACGTTATTTGGTCAATAATCTGCTTCCCCACTTTCTTCTGTTATGACTTAGAGAATAAATATTTTTGAGTTTGTTAGCCATACTGGGTCTGTCCCAACGATGAAACTCTGTTTTTAATTTGACAGCAGCCATGTCCAATGATAATAATAAAAGAATGAACATGGCTATGTTCCAGTAAAATTTATAAAAAACAGGTGCCCAGCCCATCGTCTAGGTTCTTTGGCTCTCACTACACATCTTCTTTCTTGTTCCTTAGTGGCTCAAGAGTTTATAAAGTCATACTTCATGGCTCATGGCAAACCCGATATTCTGGGAGTATAGAACCATGCCTTAAAATTTACAATGGGATCTTTTTGCTTAGACAATTTATTAACAGAGGTCTAATTTTATTAGATAATTTATTACCAGGGCCCAATTTTGTCTCTTCTAAAAGCAGTGGTCCTTTGTGAGTACCTCTAACTGGACTGAACCAGCCTCTCCAATCTCACATTTTAAGTTGATAATAATAGTTGAAAATGAGTAATAGTTACCTATCACATAGCAGATTAAAGCAGAGGTCTTTACTATCTGACGGTTTTCAGTTTAAATGTTTGCTTGCCCTATAATACTTCCGTTACAATAGTCACTTGAAAAAAATGTACAATAAAAAACTGCCTCCAAACTTCTCTCAATTTATATGGCTCAGCAAAAAAATAATATCAGCCAGAGAGTACATGAATTCCTAAAGAAGCAAGTTTAGTAGCCATAACTGTGCAAATCCTGTTACCTTCATTCTCTGCTCCTCCATCCCTGTATCCCTAACATCAGATCTTTACTGTAGTATCAGTGAAAAAGAGATACTGCAATCAACCTAATAAACAGAGATATACTTGGAAAAAGAACAAGGGTGCACATCTATTTGCACACCTATTTCTAATTAATCGTTGACATCTGATGGTAAATTTAATGTGTCAACTAGACTGGGCCACAGGATACCCAAGTATTTGCTCAAACATAATTCTGGATGCATCTGTGAGGGTATTTGGGGATTGGATTAACATTTAAATCAGTAGACAAAGTAAAAAAAAAAAAAAAAAGACTGCCCTCCACAATGTGAGTGGGCCTCATCCAATCAGAAGCCTAATGAAACAAAAAGCCAGACCTTCTACTGAGAGAGAATTCTTCCTGACTAAAGTTCTTTGAACTTGGAGATAGTCTTTTTTCCTGCCTTTGGATTGGAACTGAAATATAAGTTCTTCCTGGATATTAATCCTGCTGAAACTTTAGATAGGAGCTACACCATTCTCTCTCTCGGTTCTTAAGACTTCAGATTCAAGCTGGAATTAAGCCATTGGCTCTTCATTCTCCAGCTTGATGACTCACCCTGCAGATGCTGGGACTTCTCAGCCTCCATATTCATATGAAGCAATTACTTATAACAAATCTCTACGTAAGTCTTTAATATATATACTATATACTATGTAATATACACATACCCCATTGATTCTCTGGAGAACACTATATACACATACACATACCCCATTGATTCTCTGGAGAACACTATATACACACACGTGTGGTTTCACTGGGTACCGAGCTCCCTTTCACAGTCCAGATACTCTCCTATACTCTGTGCTTCATCTGTGAACACAGACTCAAGAGCCTTTCTCTGCTTTGACTAGGAATTCAATGAATGCTTCACTTCTTTAGGATATTTGCTACAGCTGAAATCTTGATATTCTTATCTCTACAATGAATGTTTTCACTATTCAAGTTGAGTATAGGAAGGGAACCTACTTCTTCTGCAGGTGAGCACATACCAGAGGAGGATGATGTGGTTGACATTCCAAATTGGAACATCATTGTGTTTTCCTAGCACACTCTGGTGAAGCTGAATTCCAAACATATTTTAATTTTTTAGGGTTCCATAGAAAATCAACATTATGAAATTTTTAAATATATTCAATCTTCCACCTAATTCTCTAATAACTCTTGGAACATGGCATTGATGCAATTTAGAAACCAAGAAATGCTATTGTTCTTTTGGTTGGTTGCCCAATTTCTTAAAGTTTGGATTGACTTTATAAGTCTCCAGCTTGTGGATATATGCTGATTTGTTTAATCTACTTAATGGATAAAAAAGCAGTCTTTGAACTGCACTGACATTAGTGATGAGGCTGAAGAAACCAAGGCATTTGGTTTACATAAAGTTCTATTGAAATGTCTGGAACCAAAGCAGCAGTGTGTATTTCAAGGCTGTTTAGAAAACAAGACATAAATCTTTACTTGATAAGAGGAACAAATCAATAGAAAACAAAACACATTTATATGCTCCTGATAGCACTACAAATGGGGAATAGAACACTTAGCTTAACCTATTGCTCAAGAAGAGCCATTAAACTCTGTTGCACACAGTGAATATCATTCAGGAATTTTGATACTTTTTTTGAAGGGCTTCTATTTTTTAAGTACCTCTAGCCCCTCTTGTATGAGTTGAAAATTTAATAAGTTTTCTTATTTTTAACACTGTGAGATTTCCCTGCAATGTGCTGAAACAAACAGAAAAAGGAAACAGTGTGTTCTCTTACAACTAAAGAAAATCTACCTTGGCATTCATAGTTTGCTAGGCAAAATCATTGGTTTTGTTTTGGTTTTTGAAGAGCTAGAAAATATGTAGTGAGGAAGGAAAATAACTGTGACCCAATACTGAATATTAAATCAAATTAACAGGCAAAGATAGAGTCATGACCCCAGAGATTACACAATGAAGGAAATTTCCATCAGATCTTGAATTTGATTTGTATCTGTTAGTAATGAAAATAATGAAGAATTATCTTTGTGTTATACTCTCTTAACCCTGTCAAAAAAAGTTTTTCCCATTTTCAAATGGTTCTATAGAAAATTCCTAGTGATTTACTACTTGAAACAGAATCTAGCATTGTGAAAAATGAATTCCTCACTGCAACACTTTTGTCTTATGCTCTCAGTAGACATTAAGTTTGTGCTTCAGAAAGTGATTGTACCTAAAAGCAGACAGAGGCATGGATCCTATATTCCCCTTCTAAGACTGAAGCCTTGCAAAGCCAGGTTTCATCACCCCGTTTGAAATCCCATGGGATTTTGGACATTCCATTTAGAGATGGATTTTTTAATTTTAAAAAATCCCCATGTGTTCTTTTATACATTATAATAAAATACGTTTATCTCTGGTCACATAGCACAAGCTTGTTGCTTCTGCTCTGACATGGTTAGTTAGCACACTAAAGGGTATTTAGAAAGTATTCAGATATGGTGTGGCCATGGGTCACACAGATGTTGAGAAGTTTCCTCAGTGCAGTCTGAAGCAGCAAGTGTGATTAAACTATGAAGTAGTATTTCTAATCCAGTGCCAAAAAAAAGAAAAAAGAATGAGCAAAGGAAATATTTTTACTCAATTTTGCTAAATTTAAAACTTTTTGATTTCTCCCTTGGTCTTGTACCCCTTCACCTTCTTATGTTTACACTGATATTCAAACTGGTTCCAATTAAATGAGTTTATTGGTGCACAAATTCTAATTTGTTTGAGCAAGTATAAACAAACATTCCTATGATAATAAGGTGTAGGTGTGTTGTACCAGTACATGAAATGAATTCACAAAAAAGTTACTTCTTATAAAACAGAACTTAAAAAGATTCACATCCATTAAAAAAGATTTTTAATAAGAATAGTAGGCTCACAAGCCTATGGCCTTGATTCAGCTCTTAAAATGTCCTCTCCAGAAACATGAAAGGTGGCTCAGAGATTGTCTACGTGATCACATGGAATGCATTTAGAGGGACATTGGAATTATCTCCAACTTACTAGCTTTGCAATACTATTCTAAAAACAAACTTATGTAAAGCCTTTTTTCCCAAGGTGAAAAATTTTTATATTCAATTTTTAACCTATCTTTATAATTAAATGCTATAATTAATAATTGCTTTAATAAAATAGAATTCTCCATTTAATAGGTTAAATATAGAAAAGAACAGATAGGCTAAACATCCACCATTTTTTGGTAAGAAATATACACTCATGAGTCCTCTTATATTAACTGCTACATTATACTAGAGTGCATATAGATACACACCCGGGGTTCATAAAACCTATACAAGAATGCGGATTTCCTTGTCCCCAGTAATGTTCTTTACCACAGATTACTAGAATGATCTACACAGTTATTCATATGCAGTCAACACAGAGTTGACAGTCATTTAATAATCTCAAAACAAATGCAAAGTTGATGGTTAGATAATGCATCACAGAAGATCTGTGTGATCTTTTCCAGCATCTAACGTTAGTGCCCATTTTGCAAAGGATTTTAAGCAATCTTTGAGGACATGGCTTATTTTTTCCCCTTTGAGTTTGCCTTCCTTTTTTGAGATGTGCTCCTTTTCTATTTTTTTTAGCTCTATCAATCCTGCAGGGTTAATATCTGCCTTTCTGACCATTTTAGGATTCTGGATGCTCTTATAATCTGACAATGGTCAGATTTTTGCTATTAAATTTATATTGTAATATTGTAATTAACTTTATATTGAATTTATTTCCTAAAATTGGCCATGTACTTCTTAAGGGAAGTGACCACATGCTAGATATTTTTGGGCTTCCTTTGAATCACAAAGTGCCTCAGTGGAAGATCAAGGAATGCATAAATGGATTTATAGTTATTTAAAAACTTTAACCTGTTACCTGTACCAATTCCATTTGCTTATTCTATGTCTCAGAGCAAGTACAAATGATCAAGAGTTGTTTTATTCTTAGATCGAATTCATGAACTCTACTCCATAATGTTGGCATCAATGGATGTCAGAATATTCAAGAAAATAATTTTTTGCCCATTATGATGCCCATTAAACTTTTATTAATGATTTTAATAAAACTGAAAGAAGCAACCAGTAAATAATTGGTTGGTTGAGAAATTCCTAATTCACACTTCTTGATAGTTTAAATTATTGATCTTATTTGCCATGGTGCTGGCATTTGACCAAGTATCCTGCCAAGTTAGTAATTAAAATACAAATTGGTTTTATGAATCAAAGTGCTTTCTTTCTAGATAGATAAATCCTCAGGGACACTGGCAATTGATATCATACACACTTGTAATGTCAAACAAGAAAAGGTTAGTTGCAATTATAGACAGAAAACCATTAGTGGGGCTTTTGGATTGTACTGATACAATTACTCTAGCCTGGGATTCTTGGTCTAAGCACTATTGTCCATTGAAATAAAATTTGCCAGAAAATCTGCACTATGAAGCATTTGGGTGATAGTAATCCTCTTTAAAATGAAGATAATGCAGTCTCATATTGTCTGTGTTGATTTATAAATCTATAATTTCAAACTCTGAAAAATAAACATCTCTCATGATGGTTATGTTCCCTTTCTATTCTTGACAGGCCTATTTCAAACAGACCATACCTGGGGAATGAACTACATTACAAACCTCTAAAGTCCTAAGTATCATGCTGAGGATGATATTGCCTCAAAAGTAACTTTACAAACTCAGTACACATATTCCACTTGAAATTGGGTGTCTTCTTCCCTCCTACCTATTAGTGGAAAGAGGCATGAGTGCCTAGAGGGAGAAACCAGGTCCTAGATGGGGAGCACAAGGGAGTTACACGTTTCAAAAGGGCACGGAACAACTATTCTTAGAATCTGGGTATGTATGGAAAAGGAACAAGCTGTAAGTATAAAAACTGATGTGATACACCACCTTCTGGATGTTGTTTCCTTTTTTCCTTTTATACTTCTCTTCATCCTTGTTACTGAAAATAGAAGGGGAAAGTTACAGTAGAAGGAGGGTCTCCGCCCCATTTTCAATTAGCAATAATCGCTCCTCGGATAAACCTCATTGGCTACGATACTGCCACTGCATAAAGCTTCCGCCTCATTTTCAAGCATATCCTTACTGAGGTAGATTTCATTATGACTTGCGTGAGAATTGCTCCACTTCTTGCTACATACATATTTTCTTCATCATTTAGATATTCCTTTTCCCACGTGGATTTTCTGAAAACCAGAGGTACATCCCAGCTACCTTTTGACATAAATAATAAAAGATGCAGACCCCTTCTTCTGTGTTCTCCTCTGTATTCCAGCATAAAAAGGAAGTGAAGAAGCCGGGGCTCTAAATGTGAGGTCGTATGCAGGGTTGGAGTCTCTAGCCAGTGGTTCTCCAACTCTCTTGTTATCTTTTACTATTTGAGTCAAATTACGAGACTCCAACAAAAGTAACTACTGCACACAGTTCATTATTTGGTTCATGTAGGTTTTAAAAATACTTCTAAAATTGTGAAGTATTGGAGAAAGTGATGAGGTTGAATATTAAGTTGACTTCAGAAAACAAGGAAAGGGAGATCTTAGATGGGCTATTATCATGGCCTCATTACTTGACATCCCAAGTAGATACAGGTGGTAAGACACGAAGAGTAAAGTATTAATCCAATAATAAATTCAGTTAACATAATCCATTTCGGTTATGTAGCATATGTTCACATCTTGGTGCAAAAGGCCTTTGGATGGAAAGTCACCCACCTTTTCCCAGGAGTCCAAAGGAAGGAACCCAAACAGGACTATGAAGATGACAAATGACTGTAGGATGAAGATTGCTCTTTTCTCATCTGCCAATTTAAATGTATCCTTCTAAGTATATGAATGTTACTTAATACCGGAGCTTAGTTAAAAAAAAAAATACAGAGAGAGAGAGAGAATCAGACACTGACCGGGTCTGTGGCGTAGCAAGGACAGCTCAGTGGTTTGAACTGTAGGGTTGGTGGATAGCAGGTAAGAAAGAATTCCCCTCCACAACCAGAGAGCAAGAACAGTTCATGCAGCCCCAGGTTGTAGATGCCATTCTTAGATAACCCACATACAGACCAAAGGGGAGATGACTTGTATTATCTGAATCCGAATTTTCAATAGAGAAAAACAATCTTTTTTTCTACTTCTAGAAGCATTATTTGCCACTAAAAAATATTATTTATAATAACAAAAATGTGTATTCTTCAGGAATGCTGTCAAGGCTACAATTGTATCTTCTCAAAAATTTTTAAAACTCACATAAGGTCAAACAAACCATCAGGGGTCTCAAGCCAGCAGAACCATCACATATGAAGAAGGGGCGAAACTGGCTATTCCAGAAAGGAGGTTTAGGAGGAGGTAGGGATGCAGGAAATAGAAGAAAGATTCTTGCCCAGTATGTGATGACACCTTAGCTTCCTTCAAAATTTTAGTAATTTAATACTCATGAAGTGTTACAGGCAAGTCATTTTGTTGGGGGATGAAGGATATGAAAGAATGGGTCTTCATGTTTAGCTTGATGCAGGAGATGCTGTGTCAGCAAATCTGGAACAGGAGTACACAGAAAGGTGGGGAAAGAAAAGTGTATAGAATCTGAAAAATTTCAGAAGCTATGCATGTGGAGGGGGTAATCTGAACTAGTGTATGACATGACGTTGGGAGTTAAATCCGAATTTATCTGCAGTGGGCTTTTAGCTAACTGGTGGTTTATAATATAGAGTCACTTTTTTTTTTTTTCTCATCGTTTATTTTTAGGACAGAGAGACAGAGCATGAACGGGGGAGGGGCAGAGAGAGAGGGAGACACAGAATCGGAAACAGGCTCCAGGCTCTGAGCCATCAGCCCAGAGCCCGACGCGGGGCTCGAACTCACAGACCGCGAGATCGTGGCCTGGCTGAAGTCGGACGCTTAACCGACTGCGACACCCAGGCGCCCCTAGAGTCACTTTTTTAAAATCTAAATCTATGTGTGTGGATATATGCTTATATGCAATTGAGATCTTACTATATATAAATGTCTTCATTTTTTGAGGCTATAATTTGTTCTAAAAAAAAAGCTACAAATGTATTAGTAAACACGATTTCTATAGTATTTTGTAAAAGAAACACTCCATATTTTATTTAAAATTCCTGCTTAGATTTTTTTTTTTCAGATCAGTTTGGAATTACATTTAATGCTGTAATAAACAACCATGTACTTAAATAGTTTTAAATATGATCGCCTCCTTTGGAGAAATTCCTGGAAGTTTTATCTTTAACGCTATTGATACCTACTGGCAAATCACTTTCCAGGAACTTACCACTTTCTACTCACCCCGGAAATCTCCTTTTCATCAACTTTCAGTGGAAGGGAGTACTAGCAAATTTTGATTTTTGGTATTTTCAATCTGGCAATATTTTTTTTAAGTTTAAATCTCAGGAGTGCCTAGGTGGCTCTGTCGGTTCAGCGGCTGACTTTAGCTCAGGTCATGATCTTGCAGTCTGTGAGTTAGATCCCCATGTCAGGCTCTGTGCTGACAGCTCAGATCCTGGAGCCTGCTTCAGATTCTGTGTCTCCCTCTCTCTCTGCCCCTCTCTGCTTGCACTCTCTCTCAAAAATAAACAAACATTTAAAAATGTTTAAAAATAAATAAATTTGGCATCTGGTGGCTCAGTCAGTTGAGTGTCCAATTCTTGATTTTGGCTCTGGTCATGATCTCATGGTTTACAAGACTGAGCCTTGCATCAGCCTGCTTGGATTCTCTCTCTCCCTCTCTGCCCCTCCCAGCTCACATTCCCTTGTTCTCAAAATAAACAAACACGAAAACAAAATTTAAAAATTAAATTTGACCACTAACAAACAGTATGAATATGTTAATTTTGGGGAGGTCTTGGTTTTCTAATGGATTTGTATAATATTTGTATAAGAATATTAATGAATATTAAATGTTTCAGACATATTACTTGGAGCTATATTAATACAAGTATTTTTGAAAAGGTTTCTTTGAAATCTAAATGAAGGAAGAGTTCCTTATGTTTAGAAAGTGCTATATATATAAGCTTTTTACGATTATTAGTACTTCACTTACAAATCATCGATTATAAAAGAACTTACAAAATTCTTACCATTGAAGATATCTTAGCAACTATGGAGAAAAATGGTAATAGATACTTTTACCATTGGATAACTTAGTCTAATTATAAAACATTTTTTTTTTATATTTTTATGTATTTTTGAGAGACAGAGCACAAGTGGGGGAGGAACAGAGACAGAGGGAGACACAATTTGAAGCAGGCTCTAGGCTCCAAGCTGTCAGCACAGAACTCGATGCCGGGCTCGAACTCACAAACTGTGAGATCTGACCTGAGCCGAAGTCAGACGCTTAACCAACTGAGCCACCCGAGTGCCCCAATTATGAAACATGTTTTAAAGAAACAAGTAAAATAACCACTCTGGCTCAAGTTGGGGGAGGGGGGAAGACGTGCCACCAACTCAGTTTTTCCTGGTCTTCAGAGTGATCCGTCTTCAAGACACCTCTTAAGAACTTTCAGTGTCACTGAACATCAAGTATTGAACACCATTACCAAAGATCAAATCCCTCATTTAAAAATAAGATTCAACCATCCCTGAGAAACAAATTAACAGTCCTTGATCATACAAGTTAAAAGAGGCACATCCTTTTATATTCTTTCTTTGCAGTTGATACAGAATAAAAGAAAATCGATGTAGTATATTCTCCAAGAGTATGAAGTAAAAGAGTCCTTATTTCAAAACATTTTGTAAAAAGAAAATCAGGAACTATTTGCCTGGTTATTTGTTTTGTGATACTGGTAGTGAAATGGATGCTAATTTTCTAGAAAAAGCTGTATTTCAGCCATCCAAAAATTTTGACTAGAATTACACATTTAATTCTAATTGCATAAATATAATTAAAATACTAACTCAACAGCGATTCATATTTAAAACACAAATCATTCACAGAAGTATAAATTATATGAACTTATATGGCACACACATAAACACAAAGACATTTGGATATCAGAAGAAATCTCAAAGTCACACCACTGAAACATTTTTCTTTTCCAAAGGGACTAATATCTCATACTTTATTGCTTAGCTTCATTATTATTTTCATTATCTACCTGAAGAATTGAGAAATCACAGTACTTTTACTTATTCTTCTCCTACCAAATCCAAAGTGCCAATGATATTTATTTTGACATTTTCTGCAGAGAACGGCTATTTTAGGTGACTAGTGTTTGCTTTAGGGTTGCATGTGATAAACAACAAGCTAAATGCTAATGCTCACAAGTTTAATATATTTTTCTGTTTTGCTTTTCTTAAGGTTGCTTTGTGAGATTATTGTATAGGTTACACTTTTAGAGCTCTCTAGAAAACCCAAAGAGTACTTTATTCTTTTGGATTTGAGAGTTTAACTACAGGCACATAACAATGTGCAGTCCATCTTTATGCAAATAGCTTAAAAGGCAGTGTGTCTCAAGGGCTGGTTTATGGCATTATTTCGTTTTATATCTTTGCAATCAACACCATACAGCTAACATGGCCATGTAAATTCATGAGAGATTTTTCTACTGAAACCCAAACAAGGTCATCTGCTTTTGAAGATCGGAGTGAGATAAAAGTGACACTACTAAAACAACGTGCACAGCCTCTTTTTTAAACTGCTGACTCCACCTTTGAAAGTAGATCATTGATTTCCCCCCTCCAAATTTGGATTTCTAATGCTAATTCTAATGAAGGAATTTTGGACGAGCTCTGATACCAGCAATTCATGCTTATTTCCTTTTACAGAATGTTCTCTGAAACATTAAGTTTCAAAACTTGTTTTGCTTTCCATGTTAGAGTTAGCTTTTTCAGGTACATTTATGCATGGAGATAAATGGACATTATGTTTTTGTGTGTCTTTAGGATGCATTCTATGATGTATACTACAGAATAGGCTGCACTATTTTAAAAAATCAACTGGCAGATAGATTTAATGAGATATTTGTTTTTGAGGAGGGAGGGTAACTGCCTTTATCGCCTTCTATCCTTTTTACATAGTTTTATTTTTTATTAACAAAACTATTCAAAATGAAACTTACATTCACTTAAGTTTTTTCTTTGTGATTTGCAGTAAAATGTGTTTGTGCAAACTAAAGTGTGTTTTGCTAAAGTTTTCCTTTTTAAAAAAAATATCAGTTTATTATTATTTTTTTTAATGAGAGAGGGAGAAAAAATAGAATCTTGATACCTAGGCTATACAAACAAGACAAGACCAAAATCAGGCCTCTCTGGCCCTGCAGGTAATGATTTAAGAAAACCCAAACTAAAGGTTCTCACACACCTTTTCTTGAATAACCTACAAAATGGAGAACCAAGATCATTATTTTCACATGCCTTAAAGATACAGACAGGTAACTTTCATTAAAAATTTGTCATACTGTCTACTCATCTTCTACAATTGTATGTACTCCTAACAACACAATGTTAATTCCAATAGCATTTTTAAATATAACAGTGTTACATTAATTTTAGATGTACAACTTACTGATTTGACAAGTTTATACCTTATGTTATGTTCACCATAAGTATAGCTACCATCTGCTGGTTACATAGCTATTGCAATATCACTGAGTGTTGCTATTTATACTAAAATTTGTATAGAGCCACAGAATACTCTAACTAGCCAAAGTAACTCTGAGAAAGAAGAACAAAGCTGGAGGTATCATAATACTGGATTTCAAGATATACTACAAAGCTGTAGTAATCAAAACAGTGTGGTACTGGCACAAAAACAGACACAAAAATCAATGGAACAGAATGAAGACCTCAGAAATAAATTCACAATTAAATAGTCCATCAATCTGTGTTGAAGAAGGCAACAATTTACAGTGGGGAAAAGACAGTCTTTTTAACAAATGGTGTTGAAAAAATTGGACAGATACATGCAAAAGAATGAAGCAGGACTACTTTCTAACACCTTACACAAAAATTCAAAATGGATTAAACAAGGGAAACAAAAATAAAAATAAACTAGTGGGACATCAACATAAAACAAAACACAAAACAAAACAGTCCAGGAAACAACAAAATAAAAGACAACCTACTGGATAGAAGATATTGGCAAATGATATATCCAATAAGGGATTCATGCATAAAATATATAAAGAACTTATAGAACTCAATACCAAAGAAACAATCTGATTTAAAATTGGGCAGAGGACCTAAATAAACATTTTTCCAAAAAATACATACAGACAGCAAATGGGCACATAAAAGGATGTTCATCATCATTCAGCATCAGGAATATGCAAATCAAAACCACAATAAGCTATCACCTTACACCTGTCATAATGGCTAAAATCAAAAACAAGAGAAAGTATGGACGAGGATGTGGAGAAAACACACTTGTGCGTTGTTGGTGGGAATGCAGATTGGTGCAGTCACTGTGGAAACAGTATGGAGGTTCCTCAACTAAAAACAGAAGTACTGTGTGATCCAATAACAGAAACACTAACTTTCATCCTTATGTTTATTGCAGCATTATTTTTAATAGCCAATACATGGAAGCAACCTTCGTGTCCACCAATAGATGACTGGAAAAGGAAAATGCGACATAAATGGAATAATATACAGCCATAAAAAGGGATGAGATTGTGCCATTTGAGACAACATGGTTGAGCTTAGAGGGCATTATGGTAAGTGAAATTAGGTGGAAGAAGACAAATGATACCACATGATCCCACTCATAAAAGGAATCAAAAAATCAATAGAAAGCAAAATCTGACCTATAAATACAGAAAAGTGATGGTTGCCAGAGGGTTTGGGAGTGGGATTTAAGCAAAATGGATGAAGGGGAGACACAGGCCTCCAGTTATGGCATGAGTAAATCATGGGAATAAAAAGCTCCAACCCCTTTCTGAAATTCTCTGTGCTAACAGAGAACATAATAGCTGACTCAAAAATTAATCCCAAGACTTTCTCCTTACCAGCCTGGAGTTTTTACATACCGAAATTTTTTTCTATTTTCTCACTTGTAATAATTCTAATAGGATGTACTCTAAGCACTTCATGGATTATTCAGTTCACTCTTAACAACCTTACATCTCGGTACTATGAGTTTCCCGGTTACTGATGGACTAAAGCAGAGAGTAAATAAGTATGTAGTTGCTGAAGTCCACAAAGCTAGAATGTGGCAGAGCTGAAATTCAAAGTCAGGCACAGCCTTCATCTACTACATCATATGCCAGTACTGAAATTCTAGGGCACCAGTCCCTTGCGTTTTCTTAACAAAAGAAACAAAATATGGAGTAGGGAGAGTAGATGAGCACACTAAAATTTCCTAGTGGTTTTTTGTTGTTGTTTTGTTTTGCCAATTCTGGATAAGTGCAGAAGTTTTTACAATGTTGACAGACACTCAGGAGAGCTATACGGCACTGGTCTGAGTCTCAGAAGAACTGGGATTGAAATTCTGCTTCACCTCTTAGTAATTGCAAGAAAAATTTGGGTGAGGCACCTCATGTCTTTGAGCCTCGGTAGATGAATAATAAGATAGCTACTTTACCTCACCTACATCATAGGTGGTTATGAGGCATTAAATATATGAATGTAGGGCATGGTATACATATAAGGGATTACAGGTAAGAAAAATTTCTCTTAAAATTTTTTTGAAAAGTTTAAACAATTGTAGAAAAGTACAGAGATTGAAAGACATGTATTTAACACCAATAATTAACTATGTTTAAAATTTTCCATTTTCGGGGCGCCTGGGTGGCGCAGTCGGTTAAGCGTCCGACTTCAGCCAGGTCACGATCTCACGGTCTGTGAGTTCGAGCCCCGCGTCGGGCTCTGGGCTGATGGCTCAGAGCCTGGAGCCTGTTTCCGATTCTGTGTCTCCTTCTCTCTCTGCCCCTCTCCCGTTCATGCTCTGTCTCTCTCTGTCCCAAAAATAAATAAACGTTGAAAAAAAAAATTAAAAAAAATTTTTTTTCCATTTTCTAAAAAGTGGAGAAACAAAATTGTAGCCCCACACCCCCACTTTTTATTTCCTCAAAGCTTATTTCCTACATTCCCTCTCAGAGGCAACCACCATGATAAATTTGGTGTTTTCCAAATTTATTGGACCACGTTTGCACACTTTTACCATACTATACCCTTGTTTCATCGCTTTGTGTTTTCACAAATTTAAATAAATGCTGTCAATTTATACAAAGCAATTTTCACACCACAGTATTTTTGAACTCTTCTCTGTACATTTCTATACCTGATTCAAGTGTATGAACATATCACAAATACTTATCCATTTCCTGACTGGTGGATACTTTGTATCCAAATTTAGCTATGCTTTAATAAGCAGCTTTGCACACATCCAATACACCCATGGAAAAATTTCTCTACATGTATCCTAGATCAGAGGCATGTCAAGATTTAAGCACAGCACCCTAATGTGATAAGCACACCTCATTTTAAAAAGTGTTACATGTTTGTTGTTTCCCGCAATGAAACATTTGCAAGCCTCACATTTCTAAAGCATTCAACAAAACGAATGTTTTGGATTATAGTTCCTTGGTTTAATGATATCTTGAAACATTTTCTCTAGATATTAAAAAAGCATTTAAAATACTCTATCATCTGGCCATTGGAATTCACTTTCAAAAATGCAAATGTGAACATCGAATTCTTCAGTTTAATGCTTTTCCATTAAATTGCTATCAAATGACTACCAAATACAAAATGAATTCTTACGAAACTTTAAAGAATCCTCCATGATCTCAAACCCAATTTCCCCTTTCGTACCCTGATTTATGCTTTGTCTATAGCAAACAGTCCCCAGTCAGTACCTTAGAGTCTGACACCTTCACACTCTGGTAATGCTGCTTCCTCTGTCCTCTCTGAGAAGACCATTCTTTTGGGCTTGACCAACATATTCAATCCCTGTTTGTTGAAACTCTTTAGGACTACTCTTTCACTTTGCATTTTACCTGGTCTCTAATATACTAACTAGTTTCAGGATTGGAACAGGAGGGAAAAAAAGATCAAAAAAGCTTACTAGATTAGGTTCCCATCCGTGATTTTACTTAGATGTGAAGGACTAACTCAAAGCAGGCGTCCTAAGCGCATGCGCGCGCGCGCGCGCACACGCACGCACGCACACACACACACACACAGCAGTTGCGTGAGAAGATCTTGTAATATCTCTCCTAGCCACCAGGCCACTCCATGCACGGGGTATGCTCTGTTGCGAGACAAAGCTGAGTGGGAAAGGACTGGAAGGGAGCGTTGCCTCCTTCTTGTAAGCATCACTTGCATCACACTTGCCGGGAAGCCTCACCAGGCAGATGTCCTGGGCAGCTGCAATGTCAGGGGTTCACAATCCCCAAAAACGAGTACTGTGAATTTAGTGTACCACAATTCACTATGTTTCAGAGAGTAGTGTTACAAAAAGATAAAACCAGTGTTTTAATCCCAGCTCTCTCTCTCCAAATCTCAGAGAAGTGTGTGGGTTGAATTGGGTCTTCTCAAATTCATATACTACCGCGCTAACCTACAGTATCTCAAAACATGGCTGTATTTGGAAATGAGACCTTTAAAAAGGTGATTAAGTTAAAATGCCTTTAGGGTAGGCCCTAATCCAGGTTGACTGGGGTCCTTATAAGAGAAAAAGTGAATCCACAAGAGACATGCCAGGGCTGCGTGAGCACAAAGGGAAGATCATGTGAAGACACGGTGAGAAGGCAGCTGACTACGAGCCAAGAAGAGAGGCCTCGGAAGAAACCAAACCTGCACAAACTCACATCTTACACTTCTAGCCTCCAGAATTGTGCGAAAACACACTTCTGTTGTTTAAGTGGCCCAGTCGTGGTATTTTGTTACAGCAGCCCTAGAAAACTAACAGAAGTGAATTGGAAAGTCGTCCTGTGACTCAGACAATGTAGTGGGCACACTGATTAGGACGTGTATCTCATCAGATGGTGAACCTCAGTGACGCGTCCTTGATTGGCCAATATAAAGCTCATCCCAGTGTTTCCTGTCACTTACCACTCTTTTGCAATCCAAGTTTTTTTACATATTTACTTGTTATCTGGGACCCCTATCACCTCCCCCTCCCTTGCAACCCTCCCTGTATATAATTACTTCACTAGAATTTAAGTGCCAGAGGGCAGAAATGTGTCTGTTTTACACGCCGGCAAGTGGCCAGTATCTAGAACGATGCCTGGCCCAGAGTAGCTGTTAAAAAAAAAAAAACAAAAAACAAAACAAAACAAAAAAACCTCTGTTGTCTGAAAGGAAGACTCGTTTTAAGATTAGATCATATTTATATTTCTATATAGAAAGAAAAGCTGCGTGACATAAATACATACTTCGTAGACAGTATTTGTTAAATGAATGCAAGATCTCGTGTCTTCTCCAGAAAGCCTAGTAATTGCACAACTTCCATTCTCTTTTCAAACCCAGTGTTTCTTGAAAAAAATAATTTTGTGATTTCTTTTAAATTACAAATCACTGTAATGCTCTAGGCATGGTCTCAAAGATTTATAAAAATGGAGACATTTAGTTCTCCTAAGAATCCTTTGTGGATATATGTATTTATTTATTTTAGAGAGAGAAAGAATGTGCAAGCAAGAAGGGAAAAGGGACAGAGAGAGAGGGAGAGAGAATCCATGCTTAGCATGGAGCCCGACATGGGGCTTGATCCCACAACCCTGGGATCATGACCTGAGCCAAAATCAAGTTGGAATCTCAACCAACTGAGCCATACAGGTGCCACCCTTTGTGGATTTTTAAAAGCAAATTGCAATCTCCTAAAAAGTAGGAGAGAGGGGGCCTGCTCTGCAGTAATTCCAGTATGGATTTGGAAATCGATAGAGCTATTAAAACCCAGATTAGCAGCAGACCATGGGAGAGGGGGGAGCCATCACTGCTGACTTGATTTAGTATGTGGGGAATATATAACCCACACATGTATTTTAAAAAAAAATCATTCCATTTGCGGCACTTTTAATGGTAATTTCCACTGGGTTTGAATATATGGTCACTCTTTTTTTTTTTTCAACGTTTATTTATTTATTTTTGGGACAGAGAGAGACAGAGCATGAATGGGGGAGGGGCAGAGAGAGAGGGAGACACAGAATCTGAAACAGGCTCCAGGCTCTGAGCCATCAGCCCAGAGCCTGACGCGGGGCTCGAACTCACGGACCGCGAGATCGTGACCTGGCTGAAGTCAGACGCTTAACCGACTGCGCCACCCAGGCGCCCCTATGGTCACTTTTTAAAAGAACACATCAGCTTACGGTATCATTGTGTCAAAAACTGTGAAGGGTCTGAATGCTTACCCAGCTTACAAACTAACAAGTTAGCTTGTGTAGTTTTATACATGCTGGCAGAAGACAGGAGACTCCCCTGTCAGAGACAATGGACTTTATCACTCACGGCCCATAGGAAGCATGAGCTTCATGTTCACATCAGTTCTCTTTCCCCTACAAGTCCATGGGGGCAATGAAGGAGCCCAGACAGACGTTGCATACACAGTGGGTTTGTGCCACAGCTGAGGCATCCTGAGGTGAAGCAATTTCCAGTCTTAGGAAATATCTAGCAAATCTGTCCAGCTTTTGACTTGGAGGGAGATGTCTTTATTATGTTAGACAGCAAACAAATCTGCCTTTGGTCCCATAAGGAAATATTTTCTCTATCTTCCAAGGCTGTTCCTATGAATATTTGAAAAGATAATCCAGAAAGGAAAGCTTCCATGAGGAGTGCAGAAATACACACAACCCATGAAGCATGGTCTCCTCATTTCTTGACATTTTTCATTACTCTCTTTATACATTCATGAGACACTGAAAGGCTGCTGTCCTGCACCTTGAATCTTCATTATTCTCCTTTAAAAATATTCTCAGTGCTCTTTTAAGAATCCGATTGTATAGTTTCTCTTGAACCTCACTGTGAATCCCAGTTTGATTTGCTATGTTAAATGATTTACTCGACAAATATATACCGAGCACTTTCTATGTGCCAGACACGGTACCAGCAACTAGAGATAAAACAGTGGACAAGACAGACAAAACCCCTCCTCTCCTTAACGAACAAGAAATTAAATAATTTTAGAGATTGTTAAATACTCTTAAGAAATACGCAGAGCCACGTGATAGATAACAATCTGGCAACTGGTAACATTAGATAAGCGGGATCGGCAAAATGCCCTCTAAGAAGGTGATTTTGAAACTGACATTTGACAGATGAAGAGAGGCTGGCAGCTTTAGGGATGAAGAACATTCTGAGATGAGAAGCACTGGTACAAAGAACTTGGAAGGGGTGAGCGTCTTGGTAAACAGAAAGCAAGCATTTGTGCAAATATAGTAGGGAAGGTAAAAGTGATAAGAAATGAGATCAGTGGTAGACAGAGCCCAAAATATGTAGGATTTCCTTGTAGTTCATAGTGAATACCTTGGTTTTTATTCTAAGTGTTAGGGATGCAATTTGTCTAAGAAAACTACGAAGGTGTTGGTGGGCTGGTTTGGTCTAGAGTGGTAGATGTGAAAATGGAGAAAATTAGGTTACTTTGGAAGTTTTTTTTTTAATTTTTTTTTCAACGTTTATTTATTTTTGGGAGAGAGACAGAGCATGAACGGGGGAGGGGCAGAGAGAGAGGGAGACACAGAATCAGAAACAGCCTCCAGGCTCCGAGCCATCAGCCCAGAGCCTGACGCGGGGCTCAACTCCCGGACCGCGAGATCGTGACCTGGCTGAAGTCGGACGCTTAACCGACTGCACCACCCAGGCGCCCCAACTTTGGAAGTTTCAAAACTAGAGCCAATGAAATGATTTTTGTGTCTTTGCTGGTTTATATGCTCAGGTTTAATTTCATATTCAAGCTTTTTCTATATTCAATTTTAACTGTGATGCCTGTTAATGCCAAAATCTCTCCAAACATGAATCAGATTTTTATTTTATGCAATATAATTGGTCATTTCATCTCAAATACATCATAAGGAAGTCAAGGATATTCAAAGAATCTTGCTAGGAAAAGAATACTTTTTGATAGAATAAAGTAGTCATCAACTAATAATTCACAATCTAATAGTAGTAAGAAGATTGAACAGAAATAACTTAGTAATTCTTCTTAGGAGCACTTTTTTGGTTGCGACATAGGATGACTACTAAATACACTTGGGACAAAGCAAAGAGTCTTAATATATTTAGGCCACCAAAACTATAAAATTTTAATTATTTCTTAAATCGTCTTGGTCAAGCTCTTAACTGAGGTTTTTTTTTGTTTTGTTTTGTTTTTTTGGCAAAATTGCTGTGATATGCTCAGGCTAAAATGTAAGAACAAGCTTAAAGAATAGGAAATAAACTATATAAAATATTTATCCCAAACATGGAATTGACAAGGAAATCTTGGATTCTTATTAAATATGATTTTAAGGTAATTATTCTGTAACAATTTGCTATATTTTTCCTCCATCTTAGATTAAAAACATATATGTGTGTTCAGAAAAAATGAAATCTAAAACATTTGAACTGAAAATAATTCGTTTCATTATCTAATTTGGCTCAGTCTCTTCAAGTGTGACTTTTACCAGAAGAAAGGTGATTATTGTATGAACTTTAAGGATTAATCATTCTAATGAATCAATATGGTTGTAAGTGGATGAAATATGCAAGATAAAATTTTGAAAACACCATTCGATATCCCATCCAAGAGATTTTATCATAACATAAAACTTATTTTAAAAACATAGTTATAATTTAGACCTATACTATCCAAAAAAATTTAGCGTATGTTTTCAATATGTGGTATTTAGGTCTAGATGTAGAATAAGCAGAAATTTATAAATGCTGATCTTGAAAAGCTTTTAGTTGTTTGATACAGATATTTAAAAGGCAAGAATTAATTTGGCCAATTGAGGTCACCAGCTACTACCAATGAAAAATATTGTTAATTTAATGTTAATTGAGACTTTCCTGAGAAGAACAGGGAGAAAATGGTGTATCAAGGAGTATTTCAATTGTGTCTAATATAATTATCCATATAAACATGTAAGAGAAATCTATTATTTCCATACTTCACACTGTACTAATAACATACGGTTAAACCAGATCTTGTCTTCTTTGAGCTCTATTAGAGATACGACTTTACATCCATTTTGATTTGCATTCAAGAAAGTAAATCTTTCAAGGTCAGAACTTCTGTACCTAAATATTATTTACAAAGAGAGCTACAGTGGTGCCATTTTTACATATATTATAGTGGCTGAGAAACCTGATAAGCCAACTGTCCATTCCATACTGTATAATTGCAAAGACCTTGATTCTTGATGTACTGGGTTTAACTCTCCATTTGGTTGTCTTACAGGCTTTTGTTTAACAGTGGCATCCGTGCATTTGTTGGATAGCTATTCTCTCTCATGCTTTTTCCCTTTTACATTGTTTTAAGGTGTTTATTATACCCTCAAGACTTTTCTTTAGCATTCACCTAACAGAGCATTATCCAAAGTATTGTATGACATACAATTAGTATTAGCCTCCATGTGAGCTCTGTCCAATAGACTTAAGTTGATATTTTGCTTGCACATTGAGTGAATTTTAGTAGCTTGTTTTTGATGTTTTTATCTCCCTATTTAGCATTAAGTATGACTCATGAGTGACATTACTGAATAATGTGTTATGAGGAACACACTATGAATACTACAGAGAGTGCCCTGTTTCCATCTATAACTTTGTCCTTTTTATTGCCCTTCCTTGTTCAATTTGTATCATCTTTCACCACCTACATAGTTTGACTTGTCAAAGACCACCTCTCTTTCCAATTTGTCCACCATCGAATCATGGTAGTTTGTTTTGACCTCCAGCAGCTTCTAACAAATTCCATTTTATTCCCTCTTTTATCTAAAATGAACCCTTATTTTGTACCAAATTCAACTGAATTGCATTTTCTTGGCTTAGTCTATAGAATTCCAACTTGCTAATTGTTTTATATATCTTTTTAAAAACAATTTTGGAGGAACAGATGGCTGCAACTGCCCAGGATCTGCAGCCAAAACCACTAGTCAACTACCAACAATCTTTGGCACCTATACTAATTTCTTGTTATTAGATCCCCGGGAAGAGGTTGATAGAATAATTCCTCTCTTACAGTCTTGACTCTGTTTTCTAAAATAAAGCATAGCCACACTGTCCATAGTAACGGTCATAATTTTAACACCATCATAACCATTTCCACTGGGAGAGCTGTCAACATGAATCTTTGATAAGAACGTGGGGACTCTTATCATTATTTTCCTAATCAGAGATAATTACTGTAGCAAATAAATGTTCTCAGGGAGTTGCAACCTAGGTTACATCAGACTTCCTTTGGTTTTCTGTGATATGCTTCCAGCAGAATAAATTACTTTCCGCAGTAGTTGGGATGTAGCAAAATTTCTACAGATGTACCCCCTATCTATTACTGTTATCAGATTCTATTTTTCAATTGCTCTGTCTATATTCAGAGTCAAACGAAATAAATTCCCCTTATCAACAAACATTTACTGAATGCCTGTCTTAAGAAGTGTAATGGCATATTATCTACTATCATTAAAAAATAAATAAAAGAGTCCACTGTTCTGCTGAAACATTTCTTTTAGGATTAGTTCCTTCATATTGATGTAAAATCCGTTGAGTATTTTGCATCTTTCTCCGTATGGCATATTTAAGCCCTAGCTGGGGTATTCTTTAGATTCAATGTTCTTTAATTTGGGGAATATCATCCATGTGCAGTTCCTTCTAGAGTGAAAATGTGATCATAAAATTTATCACATATATCCAGACAATGTGGAACTGTATATTTATACATTTCACCAGAATGAGGCAAACATGATTAGCAATTGATCAAATTCTGAAGTCTCCATGAATTTTCTTCAGTATTTCATTGCCTTGCCCTAACACCACTAACACTTTAGTTGCTTACTGGCTTCTCCTTGGCATAACCCCCATCAGCACATGCTCTCAGAAATTACTATACTTTAATCCTAACCCACTAGCTCTTGAGCAATAACTTCTCTGGCTTAGCTTTGAGAAATTATGTGCCTTTCATAAAGTGTGGTGACAGGTTCTTCCTACCTTCGTCATGAAGTTGGCATTGTTCTCTCTCCATTACAGGGGGTTCTCTATTCTAGGAAGTAGATGTAAACAGGTTTTTTTTTTTTGCCTAAAAAGAATCCCTTTATCTTTGGTTAAAAGCACTCATCTTGGGGGTGCCTGGGTGGCTCACTTGGTTAAGTGTCAGACTGTTGATTTTAGCTCAGGTCATGATCTCATAGTTTGTGAGACTGAGTCCCATGTTTTACTCCAGACTGACAGCATGATGTCTGCTTGAGATTCTCTTACCCTCTCTCTGCCCCTCACCTATTCACACACATGTGAACGCTCTCTCAAAATAAAGTTAAAAAATAAATAAAAGCACCCATCTTGTATATTACACAGTTCTGGAAAGACTGCAAATAAGAGAACTCAGCACAATGGTCAGATATGGACAATCTGATTATTCCATTCTCCAACAAAAAATGATTAATCCAAACAGTGGGCATGTGAATTCTTCTCTGGTATTGACACATGGAAAATGAAAGGGAAAAAAAACTTAAATTTTCCATCTTTGGTCACAATAAAGTATGTTTGACTCATATACATTCCCTGACATTTGAAGATTTAACCACAACAGGTAAAAATAAAGACAATATATAATAATTTTTTTAAAGCTCATGAAAGATGATACTTACTATATCATAGTGGCATTAAACTGAATACTTAGGCCAAGGCACTTTGACCCTGTGATCTCCCTATTACCTTTCCCAGTTTCAGGAATATCCTTTTTATTTTTTTGTTAAATTATCTTGAGTTGCTAGTCTTTAAAATTGCACATAGAAATTATTACTGTAGTGGGGCGCCTGGGTGGCGCAGTCGGTTAAGGGTCCGACTTCAGCCAGGTCACGATCTCACGGTCTGTGAGTTCGAGCCCCGCGTCGGGCTCTGGGCTGATGGCTCAGAGCCTGGAGCCTGTTTCCAATTCTGTGTCTCCCTCTCTCTCTGCCCCTCGCCCGTTCATGCTCTGTCTCTCTCTGTCCCAAAAATAAATAAACGTTGAAAAAAAATTTAAAAAAAAGAAATTATTACTGTAGTAAATAAGGTGATCCTATTTTAAGGTATACAATAATTACAATAACTAATACATACTGCATATTTGTATTTGGGACTGTTCCAGGGGGTTTCTACATATTAGTTTTAATCCTCTCAACTCTAAAATATTTAAGGCACACAGAAGTTAAATTGCTCAAGGCTTCAAGGGCAGAGTTGCAATCTGTGTCCAGGCGGTCTGACTCTAAAATTGACCTTAAAGCAAGTTTATATACTGAACAGGAGAGATGAGGTATGTTGTGGCTCAAAAAAACATCACTTTTGGTGTAATAAAACCTAAGAGTTGTTGTATACTTGTTTAGTTGCTGCCAATACTGAAGTTGAGACTTCAATACTTTTTCAGTGTTGTTGAATGACAAAAATTGTATATATTTAAGGTGTAGAATTTTCACTGTAATCCTGTGGTGTAGAGATGATTAGCAAATAAGGAAACTAACTCGAATATTATTGTAGCTTATTCAATTCATAACTAGGGAGAAAAGGTAATGGGATCTAAGTAACCATCTGAAATCCAGAGTTGTGCTCTTCACTCTGCTTGACCAGAGACATGTAAATGTTAAGAGACTTACTTTGGGTCATGGGTCTTTTTCAATTAAAAGACAAAAACCTACTTTAAGCGAGAAAAGTAAGCTCTCTGCATAGAATTGTGTTCATAGCAAATCAGGTTTAACTCCAAATTCCATTTGACCTTACAAGGTAGAAATAAATGCTATGCAAATAAGTAGAGGAAGAAATGTTTAGCACAGGATAAGAAGAGGAGGGCAATGGACGTAGGACCTGAATTTTAAAAAATTGGCCAAAGGAAAAGGAAAGTAGATATTTAAGAGAGACTACAACAGCTTGAATAAAGCAGAATGGAAAAGAGCAGGATGACAGAGGTGTTCACTGTGAGTAGAATGGCTGTGAAGACATTTGACAATTTGTCTGGGGCCAGGCTGTTAAGAGCTGTTGGGCTTAGATAAATCAAATGCAGTTGGTAATGGAGAATCACCATAGGCTTTTGTAAAAATGAGTGGTGTGACCGGTTCATTTTCCAACTAGTGAGTCAACACCCAAAATGAACAAAATATTGCTCAAACACTGTAGGAATCAATGGAATAAAGGCATATCTCAATGGTATCATGTGAGCAGACAACGGTCATGCAAACACACAAGACACAGTGAAATAGGTCCTATACAGATGTATAAACAAAGCTGCAGAGCTCTATAAAGAGTACTGACAGTCCCCAAATGAATTCAGATATCAAGGTAATGGGAGCAGGGGTTGAGATGAATTTTCAAGTAAAGGAGAGTAGAACACACATTTGATATAAGCAGGTATAAGCCATCTCCTTTTGGCTTTTAACACTGTTTTCATTATTACCTCCGTATTTCAGTATAGGTCCCATCAAATCATCATGATGAATACCTTGGCTAACTGTGTGGAACATACCAATAGGTAGAAATTTGGAAGAATCACTCATATTAGCAGTATCATTCTGAGTTTAAAAAGTTAGGAAAAATGTATAAATGTATTGAATATTATTGTATTGCCCACATCTGTATATTTTACTAATTTTCATTGGAACCGTGCAACATGCTTCAATAGGCACATGGTGACTTCTCAACAAATATTTGTGTAGTGAATAAACTTGGTACGTATTTTTTCTCTACACAACGTGTTTGGAATTATTAATGCACATGCCATCAAATGTTTACTATAAATATTTAAATTTCCTTTACCTCATGCTGTACTCAGAGTTGATTGCTTTTCAGCTTATAAGTGAAAGGTCACCACGTATAAGTAGAGGAAAATGAAATTGGTGACTTATAAACACATTTATTTAAATGGAATCAGGGCAGCAACATCTAATTCTATATATAGTATTGTGAATTATTCATATTTTTTGTAGAAGTGGGCCACAAGCATTTGATGACATTTTGTAAATTCTAACATTGTTATTATGCTGAATCCTATTGTGGTGCACATTTACAGTAACTTCACAGGTGTCCTAAAAAACAAATACTAAGACATTACCCCCTCAGTACATATTGTTTTAATTACAACTGTATCTTCAAACAGCTTAATTAGTTGACACATCTTTCAATTATTCAGAAGACCAAATAGCTGAATTATTTTTGGTTATTGGCTTAATAGGTACAAATAGTGATTATGTAGACTAAAATGCTAAGAGAAAATGGAATAGAACTGACTTTTGATTTATCTATACTCAGACTGGAGCCAGAATTGTTCACATTACTGAAAATAGCATCAAGTTTCTATAATCCTCAGAGGTTCAAAATATGTAATTGACCATTTGGCCCAATACACATAGAGGAGCTAGTTCCTATACCTATTAAATTTAAATGGAAAGCAGAACATGACCCCATATAAACAAAATCCTTGTAACTTAACTATTCAAAAGAAAACCTATGTTCACCTTGATCTGATTTAAATATTCATCCCTGTGATTCTGTGGCAATAACTTTCTTTTCTGGCAACCTTCACTCTCCTTCCTTCCTCTCTCCATCAATGGTAATGCTTGGACAAAGGGACACAGAAGAGTGGAGTGAGATGCTCCTCTATGGTTAATGAGAAGTATATAAACTTAAAATGTCCATATGTCAAAATATCCATGCAATGACTAAAATATCCTATGTTATCTGTGTCAGTTTAAAAACTGGAGCACTTTTTTTTTTTTTTTGACAGAGAGAGAGAGAGAGAGAGAGAGAGAGAGAGAGCGCACGCTCGCACGAGCGAGCATGAGCGGGGGAGGGGCAGAGAGAGAGGGAGTCACGAATCCGAAGCAGGCTCCAGGCTCTGAGCTGTCAGCACAGAGCCTGACGCGGGCTAGAACTCACAGACCGCGAGATCATGACCTGAGCTAAAGTTGGACGCTCAACCAACTGAACCACACAGGCACCCTGAGAACTGGAGCATTTTAATGCTGAGAAACCTGAAGTTCAATGTCTTCTCTTTCAATAAAGCTAAACTTGCTATGTGTATAGGTTGAACCTGTGATCCTTAAGTATATTTTCTGTTTCTTAATGTTGATAACTGCATGCATTTGTTCAGTATGTGAGCACTCCTTTGCTCTTGGTGTACAAAAGGTAGAGGTATTTTTAGGAGTGTAGTTTAGAAAAAATAGCACAAAACTGGAGATGTTAATTCAATCAAGTCAGGTTTTCTCTATCACAGACCTAACTTCTCTCAACCTCAAAATTTTAATCCATAAAAAGAGCATAATTGCCATACTCACAGGGTGGCTGTGAATTAATAGATGTGAAACCACTTTTAAAAACACTGTTGTAAGATATGCAAATCCAAGGTGTTAAGAGATTGTTGTATAAAAATGAAAGATTGGCCTACAATCCAGAAATGATAAATTTTAATGTGAGTTTTATGTAAATGATCTTTAGATGCTTAGCAGGCAGAGATATAATCTTTCTGACCCATTAATGCCTTTCTTCGTGCCAACCTAAAATAAACTTAAAAAGGCTTATATAATTAAAAAATGTAACCTTGACCTTGTGTTACCTCTCTTTCTTGAACTTTAAGGTTATCATGCTACACGCCTTTATAAGACAGAGCAAACTGATGTTACTTTGAAATAACCAGGCTACTGGACACATTTTCTAAGGAGTAGCAGTATTGACAGCTCTCATTTCAATAGTTTAATCTACTTCTTAAAGAAGAAAATAGCCTTATAAATCTCGAGCTGAGAAAGGAAACCATCTAAAATTCAAGCATAAAGTCTAGTGAATGAAGTTTTTTTAATTGAAAAGAAAAGATTAGAGATATTCATATTTAAAACAATCATAGCTATAAAGAAAAGTAGTATTTTTATGGCATCATGATCTTTTTCAACGAACATTTGAACTGGTGAAGGGACCCAAAACAGTGGATTATGTTCACAGACTTCGAGTTGCTAATGAGTTTTCTTGTAGCTTTAGTTAATCTCCAAATGTCAATATTTAAAAATAATTTTACAAAGGTGTAAAATGTCTGTATCAAGTCCAAATTCTATTGATGTTTCACAAGGCATTCTAACTAACTGGTTTTATAACCGTTACTTTCATGGTACTAATCTAAAGGACTCCAAATACTTGGTCAACTCACACACTAGTTGGCATTTTACGGACCTATCAACATGTTCCTTTAAGCAAATCTTATACCAAGATTCCCACTCGAGGTTTATAGAGAGTTTATGAACATTTTCAAATCACATATATGTTGAAAAGTCGGTAAACATTTTGGCTCTAGTCCACGATAAGGACCCCTATATATATCATTCTATTTGTCATTTCAGTTTTCACAAACCCATAAAGTGAGTTTATGGAAACTTTAGAGAAGTGGTAGGCAAATCTTTCTGTAAAAGGCAATATTCCTGGCTTTGTAGGCCATAAGGTTATTAGCCAAACTACTCAATTCTGCTGCTATAGAACAGCCATTGGACAATAAGCAAACAAATAAGCAGGAGTCTATTCCAATAAAACTATATTTACAAAATTAGGCAATGTGACAGATCTGGCCACAGGCCATAGTTTACTAACCCCTATGCTGGGGAACCCTTGACACTAAGAGTTGGGGAGCCAACTCTTAGAACAGGCCATAGCTGTAACAGAACTTCAAACATCTGGTGTTTGGAAGCCAGTGTTCCCAGAATTAGTGTAGCTCACTTTTCAACTCCTAACACTATAAGATGTCCCTCAATATTCGATTCTCTGTATAATATTATTTTTTTTACCTGAAACTGTGGTCACCCAGATCAGGGGCTATAATCCTGCTATGGCTGAATGTGTCTCCTGAAATTCAGTTTAAGCTCTAAACCCCAGTGTGATACTTGGAGACAAGGCCTTTAGAAGGTAATTGGATCTGATGAGATCATGAGGGTGGGGTCTTCATGACTGGATTAGTGCCCTTATAAGAGGAGAACCAAGAGATTTCTCTCTCTCTCTCACCACCAGGTAAGAGGACAGTGAGAAGATGGTCACTTGCAAGTCAGCAAGAGAGCCCTCACCAGAACCTGTCCATTTTAGCATTCTCCTAAAGAACTATGAGAAAATAAATTTCTGTTGTTTAAGCCACCCAGTCTACAGTATTTTGTTATGAAAGCCTGAGCAGACTAAGACAATGGATCTTGAGGACAAGAGCTATCACCTTTAGAATGGCAGAACAATGAACTGGAAGAATAGTTTTCCTGATTATTTTGTAAAACAGAGACCATGCCATTCCAGGACCAAAAAGCCCCAACAGATTTTGTTAGGAAAAACAAAAAAAACAAAAACAAAAAAAAAAAAAAAACAAAAACAAAGAAACCCTCCATCTTGTTCAACAGCTAGATCACTTACTAGTTATTTGGTTTTTTTCCTCACATACAAGCAAACCTCTTTTTAACTAGTAAAGGAGATGTGGGTGAGTTCACCTCACACTTCAGTTTATGGAGTTCTGGTTATTTGGTATAATCTCTCCAGGCCATTTCTTGAGATTTGATGTCAGTATTCACTTGTGGGGCCAAATACCATGAATGCTTCACAGCTGTCATTCACCTCAGGATGGTGATGAAAAGCCTCACTCAGAGCCAATATAATCAGGGTGTCCCGATGATAACTGATCACATGGGTAATACCTGATGGATTTCAGTAGGGCTACCCATCCAAGAATGTAATAAACTCGTCAAAGAATGTAACCAATACTGCCCTTGCCCTCCTGTGCTATCCATTTCGTTCCTTCTTTGTAATCACTTTGACCCACTGTTTTGGTACAATACATGAGACTACTATTGCCATTTCTCTTGCATCTATTATTCCCTTAGACGGGCCAGAGCAGTACAGGATCATAGAGTCCTTGGCAGCAACCGGAATAAAGTACCATACAAAAAACCAAACAACTTAGAATTAGTGTTACAATAGCCAAAAAAATTCCTTTGTGTTAGTGACTGTCATGAAGTCCCAATGAAATTAAGGTCCTCTTTAATTTTGGCTCCAATCAGTTTTTAACTGGGTTCTTGTTGGTTAGGAAATGTCCATAAGTTGAAGTTAAGAATATTTTCACATATTTGCTCCTTTAAAACACCATCAATCTCTGTTACTTCCCCTGCCTAAAGATAAAATCAGAAGTGAAACTGCAGTTCTAAGAGCACAGTCTGAACATCAGTGGTGGTGAAATGAGTTTCTTAATGGGGAGCAACAGGAGCAGGGATCCCAAATGCCGAGAGGACATAATGAGTAGCCCAGCGAATCACACCTAAGAGATTCTCCTCAACAATACACTATTCTTTTCTGGTCCCACTGAAATATCCAGGAACAGATACAAATTTATTATTTCCATATAAGATTATCAATCAGAGGCTCTTGCTGTTATTGGGTTAGAATACTTGTGTTCTATAAATCTCCCATCCTCCTAGAATTTTCTATATAGTCTGTACTTGCTTAGAATCAGTACAGTTGCACAGTATAAGCAAGGGTTAGCAAAGACCTAAGAGGATTATCCTGAATACTCACAGGAATCCTCTAACTAAAAATTAACAACTTCAAACATGTACACTTAAAAGCCCATTCCTCTTTAGACAGTAAGGGGTAGCCAGCAGCCAAAACCCTAAACCACAGTTCAACCCTCAATTTTCATTTCCTAAAAATGCACAGGCCATCAGATACCAAGAATTCTTACAGGTAATTTCAGTACCAGAAGGTTTCATTCTTAGGTGTCTCCACTCATTCTCATATATCACATCAATGTGACAGATCCTTAGGAGTATGCCAAATGAGCTAGACCATGCTCAAAGGGGTGATCTGGGCTGAGGACTAGCAAGGAATCATTAGATACAGCTGACATTGCTTCCACCTAATTTTACTGCTCAACCAGGAAATAAACAATATAATATGCACGTAGGCGGTCAAGGCAACACCTTCCGGTCAAGGCAACACCTACTTGTCAGGTTCCTCCCCATGGCACACCTCAGTTCAGAGGTCTTGGTACTCTTTGTGGAGAGTGAGGAGTCACCCTGATGAAGAAACTCCAGAGGCTTGAGCTTATGGTCTTCCCACAACCCCCCCCCCCCCCCCCAGAGTCCACTTTAGTAGACCCAGGGTCAACTTTATAGACCATGATTCTGCAACAGTAACCATTTCTTGCTATGCTACAGATATATACATGTTTCATTTGTCCTCCATCAGATGACACAAGATAATTTGGCAAGCCTGGTCATGGCCTTCCTCAGACACATGAAATTATGTATAAAATTATGAGTATATCATTACATCTTTATTTTTCTGTAGAAAAATGCCATTCTTTCATCTAAGTGGTCTGTGACCCCAAGTTTAAGAAAACAAAACAAAAAATCCCAGTGTTATAGAGGTGCCATCCAAACAAGGGAACAAGTGATAAGATAACTATAGCATTTAACCCAAAACAATGAAAAAAAATTTTTGTTAGGATAATAGTCTAGCATGATTCTAATTTATAAGGATATAGATTTACCCCATTAGTGAATTCAAAAGAAAATTAGAATTTGAGTCAAACTCCAGAAAGTATTTCTGAGAAATGTCCTATATGTTGGACCCTAACGTGATTTTTATTGTACCTGTCACAACCACATGCTGTAGTTTTGGAATTATCACTAACTCCACAAAATTAGCTTCCAATATATTGAAGACATGGTCGTTATTCAGTAAGCAAGTAGTTATTGACTACTTATTGAAAGCATGGTATACTTTTTTTTCTAGGAAATTCAGGGGTAAACAGGTCTTTGTTCTTATGGGAGGTAGGCCCTTAAGGTAAACTATTAGAGGCAGAAAGTGTTCAAAGATAAATAAATAAAAGACTATTTTGGGCTATTAAGAAAATACAACAGAATAATGTGAAGGAAAGGAGTAAAATGGGCAGGGGAGAGGGTGGGAATTTTTCCTGTAGGCGAGGTAGTCAGAAAATGCCACACTAGGTCTGTGTGTGCGTGTGTGCGTGTGTGTGTGTGTGTGTTATACACACACACACACACACACGCACACACACGATTGCATAGAGTTAAAAGGATATTTTCTCTGTCCTCAAGAAATATGGAAAAAATACATGATAATAAAATGATATGAAATTTCACAAATGGTATGCTTGAAATGTTGAGCTGTGGAATACAGACAATGAAACAAATTTGACCAGTGCAAGAGGCCCATTTGTCTATCTGCATGTATTAGCTTCTTGAACTATGTTTTGGATATAAAGTGTGCAATATAATCTTTTAGAATTCTGTTGTAATATAAGCTTATCATTATTTCAACTTGTTTATAGTTAATTTATCCTACAAATTGCCTCTTATGTATGTACTTAGCTAAATTTAGTTGAAGATAGATGTATTCATTTCAGAAAGATAAAAGGTCATGAAGAAAATGATAATTATTCAGAAACAGGAAGTGCGCCTGGGCGGCTCAGTTGGTTAAGCGTCTGACTCTTGGTTTTGGCTCAGGTCATGATCTTGAGGTTTCATGGCTGTGCACTGACAGTGCGGAGCCTGCTTGGGCTTTCTCTTTCTTTCTCTCTCTCTGCCCCTCCCCCGCTCACGTGCGGGCGCACGTTAGCTCTGTCTCAAAATAAACTGAAAGAAAAAAAATAGGAAGCAAGACCAGTCTAATGGCATAATTAGATATAGTTTGGTTTTGGAGAACACGATAAATGTTGAAAAAACCAACAGGTAGGTACTTTAAGAATAGTTATTGATGGGCTATAATGTGAGAAGCATATAAGTCCAATCCAAATCATAGAGTTGGTCCAATTCTATTTAACAATATTTCTTGAAAACACACAGATGAGGAGTTATTTAAAACTTAGAGGAATCACGACACTACATCTTTAAAATATTCAGCATAATGTTAATAGCTTGGCCTCTGGTATTAGGCTCTCCAGGTTGAAATCCAAATTCTATTATATACCAATGTTCCGTACCTCCATTTCCTCATCTTTAAAATACATTTTGGGTGATTTTTAAAAGTTACAGGAGATAAAAAAAAAATGATTTTTTTTTTTTTATTTTTGGGACAGAGAGACAGAGCATGAACGGGGGAGGGGCAGAGAGGGGGAGACACAGAATCGGAAACAGGCTCCAGGCTCTGAGCCATCAGCCCAGAGCCTGACGCGGGGCTCGAACTCACGGACCGCGAGATCGTGACCTGGCTGAAGTCGGACACTTAACCGACTGCGCCACCCAGGCGCCCCTAAAAATGAACATTTTTAAATGAAAACTAATAACTATTAACTAGCTTTAATATCAATAGGCATAATACTCGCTCTAAAAGAGATGCAAAGTTCTGTGGAATTCAGAAAATAGGAAAGTTGCTCCTGATAAGATGGATCAGAAAAGGCTTTTAATAAGTTGGGATTGAGCTGCACCTGTAACTAAGAAGCATTCTAACATGTAGAAATGGAGGGAAAATGGCAAGAACAAAGAGGGGGTGGAAAAGCAAGGATCTTTTAGAGCAGTCAAGTAAACCCATTTTTCTGGATTGATGGTACCTGGCTTGAAAAAGTAGGAGTTTAATTTATTTACCCTGTACTGATTCATTGATTAAACCAATTTTTCCCCAACTCTGTGTGAGCTATGAGGATGTAGAATGAGAAACAAAAATAAGGCAGGATGGAAAGATGCTTTGGACACAGATTGTAGGTTGCTGCACTGCCTGAGACTTCATAGTATTCATTCTCTAGATGAAAGGGGACTCTAATACACATGACACTGAGGGTGAAAATAGTAAGCAGTCACCTAATTAGAAGAAGTTGTGTAAGACATTTAACTCCACAACAAGCACCATCCCAGGAGGGCATGAAGAGGCTCTTGTAACCAAAGAGTCACAAACACATTCTCATCCTCATGGTGTACCTAATCTATTAGAATGGTTAAAGAACAAGGTGATAAAACATTTAATGAAATTTAGTTTAAAACTTACCACTGCCAACCAATATGAGTGTTTGTTACATATTTCTAAAAAGGATTTATAGGAGATGAAACATTCCCTGGTAAGAATAAAGGTAAAAGGGAGCTTACTACACAGGCAGATTTGTACAAGCTTGCAAAGAAATGATTCCAAGGAAGACAGGTTAGCTAAACATGCATAGCCTTAGAAAGACCATAATTACAACATTGTATTTAGATAGAGTGTCAATGGATATATTATTACATAATATGATCTATGTATTCAAAAATATTCCCTACAAATATAAGACACATTTTGGGGAAAAAAGGACTAATATGTAATCTCTTTTTCAATTAAATCAATGTCATGCTTATTCCAACAACTACAGTTCTTTCCAAATATTCGAGAGTACAAATGAATAACTGCGTGTTGTCTTAGAAGGATTTGATTTGGAATACTGTAAAAAAAAAAAAAAAAAGCTTAACTGCAAAGGCATACAAATCCAGCTTGTATATGAAACTAAAATTAAATGGCTGGCAAGATTTTTAAGAATTTGAATGTGTAAACATGATTGTTTCTACCCAGAAAATCTTCTAGAGATTTCTTTTAAGCATCAGCATTATGTTAAGAAACACTTGTAAGGCCTCCAATTCATCCCTAGAAAGCTGATGTGCTAAATGAACAACTGAGGCCAATTTAGTTCTACAGGGACATAAAAAGTACTTCTCTGAAAAAGCTGGTTATTTCTAATAAAATATAAAGGATCTGCTAAGGGGAAAGATTAGTGAGACAATAAAAATAAGAGAAGACAAGGTATAAATACAAAATGGCAGAAGAAGAAATAAATGTCAACAAATAAAAAATACTCTCCCTCAAGCAACAATGTATTCTCAAATATATTCAAGCAAACAGCACATATACTCATTTTTCCCTTTATAAATGATAGTGAAACAAGGAGAATGGCTTAGGAACTCATAGAGTTGACAAGGATTTAGCAGCTGTGTATAAAAATGCGGTGTTTGGTTTCTCATAGGGAACCTTGTTTTAAGTTTTGATTCACAGTTTATGGGAATATGGAACATTTTAGCTTGGTTTAATGGTTAGAAAAAGAAAAGGAAATAACCTTTTGTCCTACATTCAGCTCTTGCAAGAATCCAGATCTTACCAGGAAAATAAAAATATACATATGTAAACGCAGAAAATAATTGGCCAAACACAGATATTTAAAGCATTTAAACAAAGTGTCGGCATTTCTTATTCATGGTCACCTTACAAAATTTACCTTAAAACAAATTTATTCAGAACAGAATAAAACTACTTATACATAAAAAATTACGAGAGACTCGGCTTATAAAATCAAAAGACATAAATTTGGCTATCAAGATGCTATGCTGGGAATTGTTGAAGTAATGATTATTGCTATCTTTCCCATGACACCTCAGTACTAAGAGAACCATCATCCCTCAATTTACATAATACACTGAATGCTGTGAAAGTGATGTTTATGCCCCAGCCAGTGTCAGAGTTAGGTAGATAATCTGTTTGACTACAAATGTAATGCTTTGATTTGCTAACCAACTCAGATTTTTTCAATAGGAGCACAGTCATCAGTAGGCATATTTTAAGTTAAAGCAAAACATTCTGTTGTACAATTTTAGACATGATATTAAGTCTTTATGCAGAATATCTCATGTCTCCTGTTAATCTATTTTTAATATCTCGCTTCAAATATAGGACCATATTCCTTTCACCACTCCATTTCAGATCTTTCTTTAAAATCGACATAACATAACTGATAGGTGTGTGTATGTATTACATCTGAATTCCAAAATAAAATAGTAGGGTGAATTATTTTTTTAAACCACTAAATATAACGAAATTGAAAGCAACATATGGGAAAGGCAATGAAAAAGGCAATCCTAAACCAACTGGTGGCTCTAGCCATGAGTTCTGAGACCTCGGAAATTAAATGATGTTTCTGTATGTTCTCTTATCACCAAGTTGGGAACATTCTTCGATTAACAAAAACCTATAAAAGTTTACATTCATGTAACAAGAGAAAGGGACTCCTGTGCCCATCCATCTTTCTTTCTCTTGCTCTTATTCTCTCCTTGTGTCATCTCTATACTGCTTATTCACCAACACTTGATCATGCATACTAAGCATGTTTATAACATTACATGACATAAGGTCCCTTCTACATGAGACTACATACTTCTATGATAGACCCTATAAATTAGACACAAAATTGAGCAAAAATTTTGAGTTTACATTTTCTGAATCATTTCTTCCCATTTTAGGTTAAATATACAACTCGTTTCAAGCAAATGGTACCTACATATTTTTTCCTAGTGGTACTCCAAACTTGCCTCTGCTTGGGTAAAGAAAGGTAACGATGTTACAGGAAACAGGAATTCCATTTGAAAAACAGGGATCTAAACTATTGTATCTAAACACTACAGGTATCTATGTATCTAAACATTATAAAGATGATGCTGTTTATACGTAGGTTATTATTTATAAAGTTAACCTAATGCAGGAGGATCTATAGCTCTTACTTTCTCTTGTGTTTCAAAATTAAGCACTGCTCTTCAGACAATGCTCACCAAAGTTCATGTCTCTTAAACTTTATAATAGGAAGTAGTAGAGAGTTCTAGTTTTATCCTTAGTTGATGACTTAAAGCACAAGTAATCTGAATTTTTGGCTGTGGTTGGATCTATTTGCTTTAGGAAAGAGATAAGCATGTCTATATGAAAAGGTGTCCTACTTCCCCAAGGAGAGGACCTTGGTAGGCATGGAGGACATTGAATAAAAATTTGCATCTTTATCAATAATGTATTCTAGGTCTATTGAAGTTTTATTTCTATCTTTTCTCCCAGAAAAGCAAAAATTGTTCTGGAAATTTGAACTGGTATGTCAACGTAAGGTCTTAACATTTGGGGTAGATAGTACATGGCAACTGTGTAGGCCAATGTTTTAATCATAAGCTGGAAGGTATAGCCTATAAAAAAATCTTCTTAAAGTAGAGCACACAGAATTGTTATCTGTAACTTGAGATGACGACATATTTTTCATAGTATGCAATGAGTTTTTAAATCATTCACTATTTAGAAGATACTATTTAAAACTTATTAAATTGAGAAAAAAATATAAAAGCTAGAATTAACGAATATGGCTAAATTATTTCACATCTCTTCATAGCAGAGATACAGTAAGCCATACAAAACATCAATTTAAAGCAAATGAATATTTAAAGAAAAAATAAGATTCTTGAAAATTGAAATTTCCTACACAATCACGGAGTCAAAACATTTAGTAGAAATAATGCTTTTTTTTTTATATGAGATATCTATTAGCTCATGTCAAACAGTACTAAGAATTTTTTAAATATTACTTTACTAACTATAAAATGCTTTGAATCCTTGCCATTAAAATCAGACGTTAGTATATAAGAGGTATTATTCCAATATTGTTTTTTCTGAAATAATTATCACATCAGGAAAACAAAAGAAAAAAGAAAACCTATGCTAATAGTATGTCATCCTTGACTAACTGCCCAATTTCCTGTTCCTTCTTTGAAGGTAAACTTATTTTTCAATTCTAAATGTCTTTCCAGGCACCTTCCTGTGTTTTTTTTTTTTAAGTATCTTTTGAGATCATATGTATTTTCTCTGTTATTCAACTCATTCATAGGACATCGATTTACAAATATTAACCAACTTCACTTTCCTGTATTATTTGTATACTAATTTGTTTTAAAGCTCATCTCTTTTAGATAGCATAAAAGTGAATTTTGCCTTTTTACACTCTATTTGTATGAGCTGCCAAAATGAAACTCCACAGATTGAGTGACTTATTTTCTCCTGATTCAGGAGGCTAGAATTTAAAGATCAAGGTGTTGGCAGGTTTCGTTTCTTCTGAGTGCTCACTCTGGCTTGAGATGCCTGCCTTCTATGTCCTCACTTCCCACTGTGTGCACCCATGTACAAATTTTCTCTTATAAGTACTAGTCGTGATGGATTAGGACCCACCCTTGAAACTTTAACTGTGTCTTTGAAAATTGTATCTCCAAATATTATATTCTCGTGTACTAATGGTTAGCACTTCAATATATGAATTTGGGGGGAGAGGGACACAATTCAGTTTAGAATATTACCTAATGATCTCTGCCTTTTAACTGGAATGTTTGGTCTACGATTTCATATGATTTTTAATATATTTAAATTTAGGTCTGGGGCACCTGCGTGGCTCAGTCAGCTAAGCACCTGACTTCGGTTCAGGTCATGATCTCATGGCTGGTGGGTTCCAGCCCCGCATCGGGCTCTGTGCTGAGAGCTCAGAGCCTGGAGCCTGCTTCGGATCCTGTGTCTCCCGCTCTCTCTGCTCCTCCCTCCCTCATGCTCTCTCAAAATTAAACATTAAAAAAATTAAATGAATTTAGGTCTGCTACTTTGCCATTTTCTATTTGCCCTACTATATATGTGTGTGTGTGTGTGTGTGTGCGCGTGTAGGTGTGTGCCCTACTATGTGTGTGTGTACATACATATAAAATTATATATATTTACTTTGGATTAATTGTATGTTATTTACTACTTCATTTTAATTCCTTTATTGGCATTTTAGCCCTATCTCATTTCTGCATGTGTAGTGGCTCAAGGGCTTACGATAGGTATCCTCCACTTGTCAGAGTTCACTTAGAGTTACCACTGTGCCCCTTCATATAAAGTAACTTTGCAACAGTTAAGTACCATTTCTCCCATGGTTTTGCTATGATTTTTTCATTTTTTTGTTTCAAATTTTTATTTAAATTCTAGTTAACATTTAGTGTAATAGTTTCAGGAGAATTTAGTGATTCATCACTTATGTATAACACACAGTACTCATCAAAACAGGTGGCCTTCGGGGAGCCTGGGTGGCGCAGTCGGTTAAGCGTCCGACTTCAGCCAGGTCACGATCTCGCGGTCCGTGGGTTCGAGCCCCGCGTCGGGCTCTGGGCTGATGGCTCAGAGCCTGGAGCCTGTTTCCGATTCTGTGTCTCCCTCTCTCTCTGCCCCTCCCCCGTTCATGCTCTGTCTCTCTGTCCCAAAAATAAATAAAAAACGTTGAAAAAAAAATTAAAAAAAAAAACAGGTGGCCCTAATATTACATCTACATAGATTATAAGCTCCACAATATAACTTTATATTTTAGTTATATCTTTGGAATTTATTAATAAAGGACATTTATTTCTTTCAGTCACTTCATTCCTTCTTTCTTATGTTGTTTTCCTTCAGCCCAAAATGCTTGTTACATTTCTTAGAGCACAGGGATTTATCTTGTTACAAGTTCATGCCGTTTCTTAATTTCTTAATTTATTATTCATTAAATTTGGGTAAATTCTAGCTAGTATTTTTCTAACATGTTTCATACTCCAATCTCTAATTTCAAGATTGAAAATACACATGATAAAACGACTGATATTATCTCACACTTTTTTTTTTCTGTTTAGATTTATTGACTTCATCCTTTAATCTTCAAATAATTTCTCTGATCTTTTGTTATTTTTCTCTGCCATTTACCATTGGCTATGAGGCCTATCCATGTAATTTTTTAAAATAGATATTTATGAATACACATAATATACTTTAAGGTTTTATAGACACCTATTGTACTATTTCATTAGAGTATATTTCCATTATATATGAGTTAAATAATCTTAACATTTGATATTGAATATAACAAAATTAAATAAATTTACAGATTTACTTAATGATGGAGCTGTAAAATAACACTGGAAGCTGTTTTTCTGATAAAAAAGGGGCAAAGTTAAATTGATATTAAACAATTAGAAGCAAAAATATTTAATACAGTAGGTCTTAATAAAAAGCTGATGAAAAATTGTGTCTAATACTCCTTAATAGACATTATTCAGCATAACTTAACCTTAAATCTTTTTTTCAAACATACATTAGCAAAGTATGAAATGTGTTAAAAACATATTGATCAACAATTAGTTTTCACTGTTACGTTAGTTCGTCAGCTTTTCTGCATATATTTTCTCAAGTCAATTAAACATTGAGTGTGTGCTCAAGTTCAATATTCTATCACAAATAACTCAATTACTGAATGCTTATGATGACATAAACAAGCAGTTTGTTGGTCTATCTTTCCATTATTTACCATTTAAAATCAGTGCAAGCAATATATATTACATGTATTTGAGCATATGGAAAATATCTCTTTGAAATAAAATTTTAATAGTATTTTATTTATTACATTTTAAAAATGGGAATTTAATAAAAAATTAGTATACAGAGAATTTTTTAATGTTTCAGACTTTCAATAAACTGAAATGCAATAAATATGATTCTACTTAAGGTCGGGGTACATGTTGCAAATACACTAAATTAGTAGCTCTAGGGCTATGAATATTAGCATCTGAAAATTAAAATTCTGAATATTATTACATATGAAAGAATACTATTTTGTCATTGCCCTCATTCTTACATAATGGCATGTTTCACTTAAAATGACAGCATTTTACAAAGGATAGAAAATTAATGCTCTAACCCACTCCTTTTTAGGATGGTATTGGGGTTAGGTCTATTAGGAGGTGATTAGGTCATAAAAACTGAATCCTATGAATGGCATCAGTATCTTATAAAAAAGGATCCCAGAGAGCTAGCTTGTCCCCTCCACCATGAGAGGGCACAGGGAGACACTGGCAATCTGCAGCTGGAAGGCAGCCTTCCCCAGAACTTGACCATGGTGGAACTCTGAGGACTTCCAGCCTTCAGAACTATGAGAAATTTCTGTTGTTTGTAAACCATCCAGTGTATACAGCACCCTGAATGGTGCTAACCTAAGACACTAATCTAATGATGCTATGCAACTTGCCTGTGGTCATAGCTGAGAAGTGGCAGATAGGAGAGTGGAATTAGATCTCTGTAGAGCTAGTTCCAGAATACCAACCCCTTTCTAATTTACATATAACTTTTAAAAGAAGTTTGTTGCATTTCCCTATTCATGCATATTAAATTTTTCCATCCAAATTAGCAAGTGCTGTACACAGAGAAGGAACGGCCAGTGTTCAAATAGAATCTGGCAAATGGGCGGTAAAAATAAAATTTCCTTCTAAAACCTAAGTTAAAACCTACATGAGTATGTGTATGTGAACATGTATTATTTTCTTGAAACAGTAAATATTCATAAATATTAACAGAAGTCATTTTCTACAGAACATTAAGATGATCATTCCTCAAGACTGTTTCTAAGTTTTATGCCATGTGCTCTTAAATACAAGATTATATTCATCATATCGTGATTTTAGGAAGATGACCTTGTTCCAATGTCTGCCATTAGATAGAATAAGGCTTGCTTCCTCCTAAAAGTAGACGTGAAAAGCAAAAACAAAAAAAAACCAAAAAAACCAAACAAACAAAAAAAACAAAAACACAGGTGTTGTAGGCAATCTCTAAGATGGCCCCAAAGATCTTGGCCCTCTGTTAGTTATACCCTTATGTAATTGCCTCCAGTTGAGTGGGGACCCGACCTATTGACTTTTTTTTTTTAATTTTTTTTTTCAACGTTTTTATTCATTTTTGGGACAGAGAGAGACAGAGCATGAACGGGGGAGGGGCAGAGAGAGACGGAGACACAGAATCGGAAACAGGCTCCAGGCTCTGAGCCATCAGCCCAGAGCCTGACGTGGAGCAAGAATTCACGGACCACGAGATCGAGACCTGGCTGAAGTCGGACGCTTAACCGACTGCGCCACCCAGGCGCCCCTGGACCTATTGACTTTTAACAAGAAGAATGCAGCCTATGCATCTCAGGCAGCCTATGGAGAGGCCTAGGTGGTAAGGAGCCAAAGCCTTCCATTAGCCATGTGCGTGAGCTTACGAGAGTATCATTCTGCCACAGCCTAGTCTTGAGTTGCCTGAAGTTCAGTCCAACAGCTTGCCTGCAACCTCACGAGAGACCCTGAGCCAGAGGCACCCAGCTAAGCTGTACCCATATTCCTACACACAGAAACTATGATGTAATAAGAGTGTTGTTTTAAATCCTGAAATTTGGGAGTAACTTTTTACATAGTTGTGCAAAGCCCCTGTAATAGAGTTTAATAGAAGCAAAAACTAAAACTCAAGAGTATCATTATTTTCTTTCCCATTCCAAAAATATTGCTTTTGAGAACTAGCTCATAGCTAAAGGTCAAAATCAATCTTGGCTTTCCTTTTAAAAACTATCTTGTGTTTGCTTCCCAAAAGAGTATTTATATTTCCTAAACTTTAAGGCCACACTAGGTTTCATGTATGTTTTAAATAATAAAATCATTCTGCAAATTACATTGCTTTTTACTTCTTCTAATCACCTGGGATGATGGAAGAGAAATTATTTCCCAGTTGAGTTCCCTCGAAGTAACATGCCACAGCTAATCAGTGTTCTCGCTCTGTAGTTAGAGACTGTTAGCAAAGGGGTTCTGCTTTATGATGCTGCAGGGCCACCATTATTCACCCCTGGTTTAACACCATGTAGAGGTGGCAATAGGAAATCTAATGAAGAAACCATCAAGCCCGGAGTAGTAATTTCGGGAGAAATCATGCATGGTTGTTTGAATAGGGTTGAGTAAGAATTGACATTTTACGTTATTGACTGTTGTACAGGTGCTTTACCCTCTCGTCCTTTGTACATTTATGCTACTGTGATTCCTTCTGTTTTAGTAGGCAATAGAGCATATTATCACCAGAGCCCTATCTTTGTGCCAGACTTTCTTCTGCAGCTGTTCCAGTAATATTTATTTATTTATTTTACTAAGCAACAGTCTCTAAAAAGGCTCTGAGAGGCTTTGCTACTCTTGGTCTGGTTCCTCCCTCCCCCGCCCGCCACCCTAAAATCAGATGGCCTAGCTTAGAATACTCAGGGATTTTTTTTCCTTCTTTATCTGGAGTATCTCTTTTTTCCTCTAACTGAAAGTAGAACCTTTTACATATTTTATTAGAGTTGTGATATATACATGAAGTCAAATTCTCTTTTATGAAAGGTGAGCTCAGGCTTGTCAACAGAATTGAAGCAATGCTATTATAAGCACATTATAACATCTTGTCCTATTAAAAAAATTATCTACTTGAACTTCAAAGGAGATCTAAGTAAACTTTCTTTAAACAAACTTGAAATATTGAATGTTTTTGTCTAGCTTTTAAAACTTTTTAAGTTCATAGGGGAAAAAAACCTACATTAATTTATAATACCTTTGTTATCTAATACAAATAGAAATATTTCTATTACTTTCATATATCTTTTAAAAACTATAGAAGATAGAAATGCATTCTGTTTTATCAAACTAAAAAGGATATTTCTATTTCAGGGATTTAAAACAGTGATCATTGGCATAAATGCCTGAAGAGAATTACTTAATCACCAACTGAAATTTAACTTTACCATTTTTAAAACCGTGATTCATCATTCTTGGTTGAAAATCTATAGCTGAGGTAACTATTGTTTATTATTTCCCTGAGTACTCTAGTCAAATGCCAGTTTTTTTTTTTAAACGAGCAACTCTTTAGAATAAATTTAACCACAAATCACCTACCGAATTAAAAACAAACCTCATTTCTCAAGTATCTAAATGCAAAATTATCCCAGTTCTTCCAGATCTAACTTCTGTAATTGTGTTTAAAATTTACACTCTGTTGCCCCATGGCAAGGACACTACAGCAGTATATTTAGCTGATGGGTCTCTAAGAGACCAATTGAAGCTATTCAGTTCAAATGGTAGAAAAGAATCCAATCCAGGTGACTTATTGAGTGATTTCTTAGCTTAATCAAGAGGGCAGCAAAAATAAGGCTGGTGATATTTCATCTGAGACATAATTGTTAAAGAACTAAACTCATGGCTGGAGATTAAAGATGCACTGATAGAATACTCATTTCCTTATTCTCCCATTTAAATACCTGTTTATCATTGTGGTCTAGCTCCATCAATAACTGTAAACTTGTAAACATTCTCAGATTGCTCTTAACAGCGATGCTAAAAGCACAATATTGCCTAATGGGTCTGTGCCCCAATTTCAGTAGTCCTCTGGCTTGCAGAAATAAAAATTTTCCTTTCCAGTAGTCCCAGAGTTGCTACCTTTTGAATGATGTAAAGTCCAACATCTGTTTTTTCTACTAGGTTTCCTTCCTAAAAAAAATTCAACATGTTATTGAACAAGGCTTGAATGCTCCACAAAACCGTCCAGGGGATTGCCGACCTCCTTCAGAATTGTTGCTGCAGAACCTGGTGGGCCCCTGAAATCAACTGCTTGTTTCTCCTGTAGGTGTATGTTTCCTCCAAGCCATAGGCAGTTTCCCCCCCCCTCTTAACACATCAGACCATGTGAAGTCCAGACTCAGCTCTACATGTGACCCCAAAAGACAGAGACTGAATAGTAATAAGAGAAACACAATGAGAACATGGTACACGCTGGTCATAAGTAGTTACTTCTTCCAGGCAGTTCCTAAATTTGCAACCTCAGCCTTGAATTCACCACAACCCAGATAGGGAAATAAGTCTTTCTTTACTCACTGTATTATTTTAGTAGTCCAGGAGGGAGAAAATGGTGACTTAGATACATGTGTATTTCTCAACACATGTATATATTTGAAGTGAATACTGGATTTCATGACAGATTGCAGGTAGAAGTGGAAGCTGATCAGATTAGCATAGAACTCTATCATGGAATAGGTGTGGGAAATAAAGAAAAGTTCTTTTCATGGTTTTGAAAATCTGGAAACCCTCTCTCACCCACAAAGCATTGCTATTCCAGTTTTCACCTAATACCGTACAGACTCAAAGGGCTAGAAGGAAATGCCCCATTTCAGTACCTACCTCGTCATGGTAAGTCTATTCCCTTAAAAGCTCAAATGCTTAAACCATAATAATTCTTGTTTAAAGGGACAGGCTGCAATTCTAAGTAGAGAGATTTTTAACATGTAAAAAGTCAATAGCTGGATGCCTGTTTAAATGGACATGTAAAAAGCACAATGTAGAAAGCATAGTGAATCAGCCATGAAATCCCATCAATATAGTCTGTAACTACCTTCTGTAAAATGGCTAGACAGATTTTCATTGATTTTGTTATTTTTCATTGAATTTAGAGTGCAGTTTCCTAATAATACTTTTGACTCATCTTAAGTATTCTCCCAAAGATAGAGGCAGACATTCTTCAGCAAACCCAACACTATGGTATAGGGGAGACCCTGATGATGCATTGCTAAGTAAGAGATCTCTCAATGGTTATTTCTTCAGTGGTCTTCCGGACCATGATTTGTAAAACACCATCCCTCACTCTGCCTTCCCAAACTCCTTTTTCTTTCTTCACAGCTTTATCACTATCTGGCCAAGTTATGAATTTACTCTTTTACTTTTTTTTTTTTTTTTTTTTTTGCCTGCTTCTCCTTCCTCGGATCCAGAACGGAGGGCAAGTTTTGCTGTGTGTTTTGCTTACCACGGTATGTCCAGCAGAGACTAGCACCTTATACACAGAAAGCAAGCACTTAAGATCTCTTGTGAAAGGTGTACATGGATGAAAATGCTCCATATTATTTCTGGCTGCAGTCACTAGTAAAATCAGTCATTTAGCTTCTGCTCCAGCCTTAGCCCTTTTAAGACAAAATAGGGAAATGTCAACTTCTTTGTCACTTCTGACATTCCTGAACTAGTGTGTGATCAATGATTATGTTAGCACACAGGCTACCATAGTACCTCATCAGTAACACAACATCAGGAATAGAGTCAAGGAATGAATAACAAAATACTTAAAATTACAAATGGAACTTACAGTAAAAATAAAATTACTTTCTATGCTGCATGTTTTAAAATTCTGCCAGTTAAAAGGCATATTCTGAGGAAAATAGTACAATATTCAGTGATGGATGTGACGGTCATTAACTGTAATAAGGCAATTAAGAACTTTGAAATTTTTTATTTTTATTGTTTATTTTTGAGAGAGCGCGCGTACAAGAAGGGGAGGGGCAGAGAAAGAGGGAGACACATAATCCGAAGCAGGCTCCAGCTCCAAGCTGTCACAGCAATGGAGCCTGATGCAGGGCTCAAACCCACGATCAGCTAGATCATGACCTGAGCAAAGTCAGACGCTCAACCGACTGAGCCACCCAGGAGCCCGAACTTCAAAATATTTTATTAATTAGCAAAATAGATTAGCAGTTAATAGATAATATTGTGATAACTTTGTATGGTGACAGATGGTGACTTATCGTAGGGATTGTTTCCTTATGTATAAAAATATCAAATCTCGGATGTACACCTGAAACAGAATATTGTATATCAATTATACCTCAATAAAAAAGAGACTACATTACCTAAGCAACTTATTATGAATAGCCTTTTCATGCAAACTTAGGTTTATAAAAAGTTTAGAAATTATACTAGACCCAAAATTAAAAAGAATAACTCAACTATATTTATCCCATAGTCATTTACTTCCACTCAGACCATACTTGTTTCAAGAAAAGTCCTACTGAAAATTCTTCACGTAGTTGACACTGAAATGAAGTTAAAACAGTAACTTTGCCACCTCCAATTTCCCTGAGAAAAATTGTCAAAATCACTTAGGACATCTATAATAAATTATCTCTCATCTGGTCTGAAAAGGAACATAAAAGTACAAAAAAACTGAAGAGTTAAAGTAAATGAGGTACCAACAACATATTTTGTTTCCACAAATGAAACTGCATAACAAGCCTTCAAAACCGCATTGAGTTTAAAATACGCTTAACAACAATAGTAAACTTTCTCTAAAACAATTCCTTAGAGTGTTCAGTTTATGGAGGCTAAAACTTTAATCGAATTTGCTGAAATAATTGTGCTAGAACACCAAATATTTTGACTAATTAAGAACAAGTTGCTTTTGAGAGCTACCTAAGGTACAAATGAGAGAAACAACTTGTTTTCTTAAAAGCTGATGTTGAAAAACATTTTGTTTCTGAACAATTTCTCCTGCAAAAATATGTTTAGTGATGTTTAGTGAGCCAGCTGCAAATCAGCGTGTACTGGAATGTACAACTGTAAAAAGCATAGAAGAGTGAGTGTAGCCTGCAGTGTTAAGAACTTAACTCCTGTACTATGTATCAAACATTTAAAATTTTACTACAATTTTAAATAGTAAAATTGGACTTAAAATGTTTTGATAGTTCTAAATTCTTTATCACACGTGTTCTTTCTTTAAACTATATGTCAAGGAATATATTGATTGATTTTCAGATGCAAACATTTATCTTCCAGCAAAAACCATTGCTGGGTGATACAATAAGTAGTTTCAGGCTTGAGCTCTCCACTCTTAACTCCATGCAGATGCTCTGAATTTTATACTGAGCTTGATAATGTGGCCCTCCCACCAGGACAACTCTATTTAGAGGGATTCATGGTGAGGAGTAGCACATGGAATTTATTTAACAGTGTTTTATGATTCGTTATTGCAGCCAAAGTCATGCCAGCTTGTCTACAACCCTTATTGTCCTTTTCAAAGCATTAGCTTGACCCATGTTATTGTCACAAGAAGAAAATCTTTGATACTGGGTTATTTTATATAATGAATTAGGAAATGGCCCTTGAAAACGGCACAGCTTCTTTGATAAGAGCACAGGTTTCAAAAAAATGCAGTTGTTAAGTCATCCTATTTTCATACATACTATGATGCACGGTGAGCATAAACATTTTAAGAGTAGGAAATTTGCATGAGAGAACATTGAAATTAGCATTTTATCAAGAAATAAATTTTGCTTAGCTTTCTCTTGGTCACGCTGCTCTTCAACCTGACTGATGAGAATGATCTTAGCAATGTAATAATTTTTTCATGTACCACTGACTTCCAGTAAAATCAAGAGAGACGATCTTGTTTAAAATTAGAATTCTTGTTTGAAAGCATTTAGTGAGGTAACAATGTTTTTGCTGGCTTTGGTTTGATGGGAGGTATGGATACATTCAACAGTATTTATATGTATTATAGAGAACTACAACAGAAAATATCTAGAAATTATAATTATCTTTATTTCTGTATTTTCTATGGAAATATATTAGAAAGCATCTATAACCTATGTAAAAAAATTTTATGTGAAATTTTTATAGAGTAAAACTTTATATATTGAAATCTAAAAACAAAACAAAACAAAAAAAACCCTCAATCCATTGTATGAAATTTAAAACAAAACACAGTATTGGCTATATCTTTTAACATATTTGGGCCTCAATTTTAGGTATTTATGAAAAAGAAAAACCTCTAAGTCTTAAACCTTGCTCCTTATTACAAATCAAAAATCATAGAAAGTTGAACATACTTTTGAAAATTACTTATGTTTTTGGCTTGAGTAAGCCTCAGCCATCATTATCACCTCCAAATGTGAAAGGCTTTTTTTTTTGTACTGTAAAAAATACTAACATTTTTCTCTGCAAGTAGTATCAGACTGGGTTTGGTTGAGAAAAAAAAAAACACTACAATTATTATGGGATGAGAAATTTCATGTAGGAATCAGGGTTTCCAGCCTTGCAGAAGGAGCTGAATGAAGTTCTAAAGATTAGGAAGGCGGCAGCCAGCAATCAGATACCACAACCGATAACTTGCTACAAAAGCAGGAGGTGCTGGAGGCAGGCACACAGCGCAGGGAAGCCTGTAAACTGCAGGGCAGGAAGCGCTCTGGCAACACGCCCCATCAGGGGCCGGTGTGACACTGAAAATCCTGACTTCCACTAAACGTCCACTTTGCAAATCTCTCATTGGTTCCTCTCCTCAGCAAATAGCCATGAGCAGCACAGAAAAGGAATTCCGAGAAATGGAATGGCAGCTTTTGAAGAAATCATTGATGGTGCTAAGGGGACAACCACCACTCCCGTGTCAAAAATACCCTAACGGTGTATTTTTAGTATATTCACAATACATATAATTGAAGTAAAAATATTAAATTCCCAACATTCTCTAGACTTTGTCCAGAAGGGGCCTGTAAAGGGGATGGCGAAAGCAGAGTCCTGTGGAAAGGGGCAGAGATGTGTGTCAGGTGCTTATGAAAGCTTTACCTCGGGGCATCTGGGTGGCTCGGTTAAGCTTCCGACTCTCTTTCTTCTGGGATCACGATCCCACCATTGTTGAGTTTGAGCCTTGCACCCACCTCTGCACTGATAGTATGGAGCCTGCTTGGGATTCTCTTTCTTTGCTCGCTCTGCATTGACAGCAGAGAGCCCAATGCAGGGCTCCTTTCTCTCTCTCCCCCTCTCCCTCAAAAATAAACTTAAAATTAAAAACAGAGAGCTTTAATTCAAAGTGGATACACACAGGGGCACCCGGGTGGCTCAGTTGGTTAAGCATCCTACTTTGGCTCAGGTCACGTCCTCACAGTTCAGGAGTTTGAGCCCTGCATCGGGCTCTCTGCTGTCAATGCAGAGCAAGCTTCAGATCATCTGTCTTCCTCTTTGCCCCTGTCCTGCTCCCTCACATGTGTGCGTTCTCTCTCTTAAAAATAAAAAAGTGGATAAAATATCTCCTTTCAAATGCTGGCCTGCTAGACAGATACTGTACTCAATCCCTTTAAATGTTTTTATTACTCCTTTAAAATATAAATGTTCTACGATGGGTAGGTAGTCTTCAAGTAGGAGCTGTCTAGATCATTTCAATACATTAGGAGTCTGAGAGATTTTTGTGTGTTGATGGTATTAACTCTCTTATTCTGTTCAGTGAAAAGTAACTTCCAGGGTTAGAAGCTCATGATTGACTTTCCAATTGGATGCACAGGCATGCCAGCCCTGTGTGTATGGTATCGTTCAATACTGGTCCTGGCTGAGGAAGCACCCTCTTTCACTTAGTCACCTTTGCAGCAGGAACAATGCTAAGCACAATTTCTCACATACAAGAGATCAACATTTTTAAGTGAATCTTTAAACTTTTAACGTTTATTTTTGAGACAGAGAGAGACAGAGCACAAACAGGGGAGGGGAAGAGAGAGAGGGAGACAGAATCTGAAGCAGGCTCCAGGCTCCAAGCCATCAGCCCAGAGCCCGACGTGGGGCTCGAACTCACGGACTGCAAGATCGTGACCTGAGCTGAAGCCGGATGCTTAACCCACTGAGCCACCCAGGTGCCCCTAAATGAATCTTTTATATGGAAATCTTAAAGTTAAAATTAGTATCTGGCAATTATACTGTTTCTTTTAATTCTTCAATTATTCACTCTGCAGTTGTTGGGGTTTTTTTCCCCCTCACTTCTTTAGCCTTTATACCCCACCAGCAACCCTCAGTTTGTTCTCTGTATTTAAGAGTCCCTTATGGTTTGTCTTTTTTTTTTTTTTTTATAATTTTGCTTCCCTTTCCCTAAGTTCATCTGTTTTGTATCTGAAATTCCACATAGCAGTGAAATCATATTTGTCTTTCTCTTATTTCACTTAGAATACACTGTAGTTCCATCCACGTTGTTGCAAATGCCAGGATTTCATTCTTTTTGATCGCCAGTACTCCATTGTATTATATATACCACATCTTCTTTATCCATTCCTCAGTTGATGGACTTTTGCGCTCTTTCCAAACCTTGGCTATTGTCAATAATGCTGCTATAAACATTGGGATGCATGTGCCCTGGGCTGAGAATTAAGATGAGAAAGCTGCCAGGTCACAAAGATACAAAGGAGAACCACTCTAAAGCTCACTGGTAGTAAGTGGCCAGCTATTTCACACAAAGTGTTAAAGACAGTCAGTCTGCTTGCAATTGATGGATTGAAACTGTATTTTTAGTAAATTCTGTGATTTTTATTAACAGACTGAGGATATAGGTCTTATACATGGGAGGGATATCACAATATAAATTTATATGTGGTAAAAGAAATCAAAGAATGGGTGTATAGGGAAGGAACAACACTTAGAAAACACCTGAATGTGGTCAGAATAAAGACATTTTCCTTTAGGAGTCTGAGAGATTTCCACTTAGGAAAAGGGAAATAAAGAACAATGGATTGTTGATTGAAGAGCAGAGATCAGAGACACATCCATGTCTATCTATTTCTTCTACTTAACAGTTATGTTTGAAATGAGTCACAGGGATTTTTCAAACGTCCTGACTTTCAGAAGCCCTTTAGGGTCGTTTTGGTGTAAACGATTTCCGTACGAACCATATGGTAGCACCAGTGTTCTGCTGTGTTGGATGTAGGCCTATGTACACAAAAAAGCATCATGATTTAAAAGTGATAGTGCAACCAATATTTGCCAACAGTGAAAAACGCACTTGTTTTTTTTAAAGAACAGTAACTGTTGTGGTCCTGCGGAAGGATATCAGCTTTTAAACTTCCTCTAGCGTAAACTTAAGCCTAATAACCTACTTATGAGGCCATAATAGTATCGTGTCTTCAAATTAGGTGGAAGGTCCGTGGAAACTTTTAGCAATGCATCTCACTGATACTAAAATTGTATTACCCATTACAAAATAATTGTACCTGGAGGAGCGATAGAGGGCACAGTTAATTGAACTGTATTTCTAAGTGGTGCACATTTATGGAACATTTACCTTCTCAGAACCCTGGAAAATGCACGTATCTAAAAACAATTCTAGTCATAAGGAAAAGTAGAAAAAAAACATAAAATAGAATCTGTTCCATATATAATTAATGTATTTACATAATCGAGTCATCTACTTTCAAAATTTCATTTCTCCTTGAAACTCATTCCAGAAAAAAAAAAAAGGAGGGGGGGGGGGAAGACAGATATAAATAGGTCTTGCACCTGGGTCTATCTCATTTTACTGAAAAGAAAGTATTTGTTCCTGTAATTGCTTTACTGGTCCCAGATAATGTTGCACTGTTGAGTAATTTGAGTTCACTTAAAAGTTAGGGATTTTTTTTTTAATGTTAATTACATTTGGGTTTTTATAATCATCATCCTTAGGTTAAAAACAAAAAACAAAACTCTATCAAGTGTCCAGTGTGACTTGTGGCTCTCCTTAGTTCCCCACAAAAATACTTACAATATTGTCTCGTCAAATAATTCAGAGACAAAAAGCCCAGCACAAAATTTAAAACTGATGCTCATCTTATTTACCATGGTACGTGGTAGAAAGCTCAAAGTTAGAAAGCAGATGTTCTGTCATGCTAATTTAACACACAGCTGTGAGAATTTAACTACTTTGAGCCTTATCTTTTTGTTAATTTTTAGATCGATGAGAGATCGTCTTGAGGGCAACATTTTCTAGTTCTATCACTTTGTGTGAGAGAGTTTCAAGACGACCATGCTTCTAACTACAGTAGAAGGTAAGCCCGAAACTACAATCCTTGAAAGTAAAAGAGAATACAGGAGAAGTTCTCCTAGAGATATTCCTAAGGTCTTACAAAAGGATTCAGACTGGAAAGGAGATCCAACATGGCAGATGAGGGGAACCTGAAGTTCCCTCCTCCCTCAAACACAGCAGTGTCAAGGTCAAAGGACTTTGAATTCCAAGAGTCTGGGCTGCAGAGTGACAGACATCTTCAGGGGCCCACGGAGACAACTTTGCAGGCCATAGGTGCATGAATGCAAACTGGGAAAGATAAAAAGTCACCGTAGGCATGGAGGGGAGGGATCCCCTTCTGCGGAGAGACAAAGGGAAGAGAAAGAGAGGCTGTAGAAGTGTAGGGCTGTATTTGGACAAGAAAAAACCACAACCTGGGACAGGGAAAGATCCAATCTCTAATTTCAGGTCTTTCTCTGGACTGGGGAGGGCTTCCCAGTTCACCCACCTGGGGAGGGGGGGAGCCAGCCCTAGGCCCAGTAACTAGCTCAGAGGTGCAGTCCACAGTGGGAGAAAGCAACACCCTCCCTGGAGAACATTCAAAGGACAAAGACTGCCTGCCCCCGCCAGCCAGAGGCCCTTTATTGGAGGGGCAGAGCAGCACTTTCCCAGACCTGGGGTGCAGAGACATTGGGGTTTAAATCCCAGCTGAGCACTAGCTTGGGAGTCAGCAGAGTGGGACAAACTGCCTCATTCATGCCCACGTGGTAGTGGGAGGAGCCCCACCATTGGTGGGGTGGAGTGGCACTTCCCTGAAACCAGGGCACATGGAACAGGACCCTTCAATACATCTGAATTTGAATCCCACAGAAGCCCCAGGGAGGCACCGGAGACTTGGAGGGGGAGAGGGAAATGGCCCGCTAGAGCCCACACGGCACTGTGAGGACTGCCTGAACAGAGTGGTGTGGGACACCTGATCCGGGGAGGAGAGACCAGGGTGTTGCCATTTTTCTCCCCATCACCATCAAGGTGGGGCTTCAGGGAATGGCAGGCAGAGGGCGGGGGTGGGGGGACTACAGTGGAGGCAGGACACACCTACGCCAAACCATGTCCCTCCACTCCTGGTAACTGTGTACCTACTGGAGCCAGATACACGCTGACCAACCAGACAGCCCCTCCTCCAGACCAGTGCTGTTGCATTGCCTGATTTAATTCTCGAAAAATTTATATATATATATATATATATATATATATATATATATATATATACACACACACACATACACACACACACATATACATATATGTGTGTATATATATATATATATATATATACATACACATACACACATATATATACACATATATATGTATCTATATATATAATTTTTTTTCTTCTTCCTTTTCTCTTCCTTCCTTCCTCTAGTCTGGTTATTCTAATTGTTGGTTTAAGCAGACATATATAATCTATTCTCTTGATACATATTCTACACCTCCTTCTTTATTTTCCTTTCTCTCTCTCTGGACTAAACCATATAGTTTCTCTGGTCAGTTTTCTTTTCTTATCTTTTTCCCTGATCCTGTCATTTCTCTCTTTGTATGGGATAAAACTTCTTCCATCAGCACTGCCTCCACCTTGTTGTTTACTTGTAGCTGGTGTTTCTGTTTTTTGTTTGTTTTCCTTTCCAGGGCTACTTCAATGAAGAAAATCAAAGCACACCTAGCGAGGGTCCAAAACATCATTATGAATAGGGAGATAAAGTAACCAAAGTCACAACAACAGAGAGCAGGTAACACACTCCACAAAACACCTCCTAGAAGGGCCAGGCCCTAGACAGCGTATGACCCCTTCTTTAATATAGTAGTGCTCACAGGTTCAGGGCACATAACAATCTTTTAAAGCATATAAGGGACAGAAAACTAGCCCAAATGACAAAATGGAAGAGTTCTCCTCAAAAGAAGTTCCGGGAAGAAATGCTAAAGGATTGCTCAAAACAGATACAAACGATATAACAATAATTTAGAATAATGGTTGTAAGATGAATTGCTGGGCTTGAAAAAAGTATAGAAGATAGAGAATCTATTGCTGCAGACATCAAGGAACTAAAAATTAGTCATGATGAATTTAAAAATGTTGTAAATGAGGTGCAAAATAAACTAGAGGCGGTGACAGCAAAGACTGAAGAGGCAGAGGGGAGAATAGGTGAAATAGAAGATAAAATTATGGAAAAAGATGAAGCTGAGATAGAGATAAAATAATTCTGGACCACGAGGGGAGAATTAGAAAACTAAGTGATGCAATCAAATGGAACAATATCCGTATCACAGGAATTCCAGGAGGAGGAGGGAGAGAGAGAGAGAGAAAGGGGCTGAAGGTATACCTGAAGAAATCATGGCTGGGAACTTCCCAAATCTGGGAAAGGAAAGACATTGAAATCCAGGAGGCACAGAGAACTCCCTTCAGACTTAACCTGAATCGACCTTCTGCACAACGGATCATAGTGAAACTGGCAAAATACAAGGATAAAGAGAATTCTGAAAGCAGCTAGAGATAAATGGGCCTTAACCATCTACAAGGGTAGACACCTAAGGGTAGTAGCAGACCTGTCTACTGAAACTTGGCAGGCCAGAAAGGAGTGGCAAGAAATTTTCAATGTGAATAGAAAAATTGGCAGCCAAGAATCCTTCATCCAGCAAGCCTGTCATTCAGAATACAAGGAGAGGTAAAGGTTTTCCCAAACAAAAACTGAAAGAATTCATCACCACTAAACCAACCCTACAGGAGATCCTAAGGGGGACTCTGTGAGTGAAATTCTGCAAGGACCATCACTACAAGCATGAAACCTACAGATAACACAATGACTCTAAATCCCTGTCTTTCAATAACAACACTGAATGTAAATGGACTAAATGCTCCAATCAAAAGACATAGGGTATCAGAATGGATAAAAAAACAAAAACAAAAAACAAGACCCATCTATTTGTGGTCTTTAAGAGACCCATTTTAGACCTGAGGACACCTTCAGATTGAAAGTGAGGGGATGGAGATCTATCATGTTACTGGAAGCCAAAAGAAAGCTGGAGTAGCCATACTTATATCAGACAAACTAGACTTTAAATTAAAGGCTGTAACAAGAGATGAAGAAGGGCATTATATCATAATTACTGGGTCTATCCATCAAGAAGGGCTAACAATTATAGATGTTTATGGACTGAATTTGAAAGCACCCAAATATGTAAAACAATTATCACAAACATAAGCAATCTTATTGGTAGAAATGTGGTAATTGCAGGGGACTTTCACATTCCCCTTACAGCAATGCAGAACATCCAGGCAGAAAATCAATAAAGAAACAATGGCCCTGAATGAAACAGTGGACCAGATGGACTTGACAGATCTATTCACAACTTTTCATCCTAAAGCAGAATTCGCATTCTTCTCAAGTGTACATGGAACATCCTCCAAGAGAGATCACATACTGGGTCACAAAACAGCCCTCAATAAATATAAAAGAATCAAGATCATACCATGCACATTTTCAGATCACAATGCTATGAAACTTGAAATCAACAGGAAAGGTTTTGGAAAACCTCCAAATGCATGGAGTTTAAAGAACATCCTCTGGGTCAACCAAAGAAGAATTTTAAAAATGTATGAAAACTAAATTTCATATAAAAAAATAAATAAATAAAAATGTATGAAAACAAATTAAACTGTTCAAAGCATCAAAAAAACAAGGAAAATAGAAATAGTCACTTCCAGGTGGAGTCTAAGAGACCTGTTATCTAGTATCTTAGATGTAATTCTGGAACAAAAAATGTACATTAGACAAAAACTAAGGAAATATAAATATGAGCTTTGACTAACCAGAATTATCAATATTGACTCACCATACTAACATGTAATGCTAATGAAGTGAGTGAGGTGTGAAGTATAAGGAAGCCATCTGTACTATCTTCACAATTTTTCTGTACATCTGAAACTGTTCCAAAAATAAAGTCTATTAAAGGGGAAAAAAATCTTCTGGCTTTGAACATGTCAAATCTTGTTCTCACTCACTACCCATATATATCTTGTGTTAGGTAACCTCTGGCATTACACACTTAACTGTATCGGCTGAGAAAGCGCAATGGGCAATAAGAATATTCCTGGAAGCCATCCATTTACAGAATGCTAGTAATAATCTATTTGAGAATCACCTAATATCCCAATAAATTCAAGCTATATGTATTGCCAGGTCTATTTTTCCTTTGCCAGACTCCTAAAACGCTTGCAACAACTCTAATGTGACCCGACATAAGCGAAGCGTGGTAGAGTGGAAGTCACTGTAGAAAGAGGCAGTGCTCTTAACAGAATGCAGTTAAAACGCATTATTTCCATGAGTTTTTAAAAGGATAGGATAGGTTCAGCTTCTGGAAATACCAAAGTATCATATAGGAAATTAAAATATCTTTCAAAGACAATTATGCTTTCTTACTAGACAAATTATTTTTTTATGTAACTCAAAGTGCTGGAAAGTGAACAAAACTAGCTAGAACCACAGATTACATGGTCCTTAGGAGAAGATAAAGAGACTGTCTATAACTAGATCTATCCAGTTTTGTTTTTTTTTTTTTTTTTTTTTTGCTAAGCCATGCCAGCAATAGAGCTCTCAAACGGTTAAGTCCCAATGAACCGAGAAGTCAGAGGCCAGAGTTCAAGGTCAAAAGCAGTGGGAAAGTGAAGAGAAAATGCTATTTGAAAATAGTCATAAATGTAAGCTCCCAAAACCCACATTCAAGATTCCCCAGACCTTTAGCTCTTCCTTGAACTATGCACATGTTGGGGGAGACCCCAAGCTGCTCAGAAAAAACAGTAGTGGGAAGGCTAAGAGAACAGAATATCAACAGGCACTGAATACTAAAGGAGGCAGAATTTAGAGTGTGACTCCTGATAAAAGTCTTTTTGAAGAAATTATAAGGGGATTCTGAAATTTATATGAAAACGTGTACACTGAAGATTGCCAAAACAACCTGGGGGGGGGGAATACAATAGGCAGGGTGTTTGCCTGAGTGGGACAGAAGCCTTGGGGGCACAAGTAACTTGCTGGCATAAGAATGTTATGTATTTTGATATGATTACTAGTTACATGAGAATATAAGTTTGTCAAAATTCATTGACCTCTACATTTTAAATCCATTCACTAGATTTTTGCAATTTAATCTTCAATTAGAGTGCTGGAAAATAATAAGGCAATTTCAATACATTTTATGTCTTTACAGGATCTTGTGCAAGTGAGGAGCTCTGAACCTTCACCTTCAATAGCTTCATGGAAAACTATGGCTGGTGGTTTATTCCATTGTGCCCTCTTGTTTCTGTCCATGCAGGCACTGGTGTGGGCAGCTCTCTCAGTTACGTCTGCAACTTCCACCTCTTCTCTTCCCCACCTGAGAGGCCCTGTAAAGATTTGGCCGATCTTGTGCTTTTTCTGGAGCTCTCAGAAATTTAGCAGAGTTGTGACATGCTCCATTCTCTGTGCTTTTCTACGGATCAGGAAAAAGTCATACTACTTTACTTTCAATGCTGGAGACATATGAATATGATAGGAGGTCAACAAGTTGCATTTGGACCATCTACCTAGACATACTGTGCTAACATTTCTTCTACTCTGGTCTGATGGTGCCCTTAGAGGAACTTGGGACTCTTGCAATTTCTTTGCTAACTGCAGTATAAAGGCACAGGTGCACTGGATCTTCAGACCTCCAAGATTTTAAAAAATTATTTCTTTAGTTAGGCTAACCTAAAAATCCGAAGAATACAGGGCATAAGAATCTCTCCCGTCACCGAGGCCTTCCCTTGGGGGTAAAGATTCGACTTCTGAAGCCTCATTCTACTTCTTAACATCCATGTAACCTGGGAAAGGTACCTTATTTCAGGTCTGTGTAAGGTTTTTTATAGTACCACAGTACAGCTTTCTAAAATGTGTATGACCATAGCATCTATCTCCTTGTGTTTTACAGAGGATTAAATGAAATAATGTAAGATACTTTAAAAACTCACTATTATAGAGTAAAAGGTCAAAACAAATTAATGCTATTACTTACTCAAACTATAGTTTTGAAAGAAATGAGGGGTTTTTTTTTAACCAGTATTACAAAATTCTGTGACTTATTGAAGTGTTGTCCATAAAATATCCTAACATATGGATGCATGAGGAACAAAAAAATATATAGGGGAAAACACAATAGTGTAATATACAAAAATATTACCCTGATTCATTTATTCAGGCCACTGTTTTCTATGTAGAGAAAGTGACATCCATATAAAGTTACTGGAATAACATTGGAAAATAATGCATTCAAATTTCCTAGCACAATGACTGATACACAGTAAGCACTCAACAACATTAAGTGAACGGACTTGTACAATCATTTGTTTCTCATGAACCCAGAGAAGAACTCATACAGGAAAACATTTATCAAGAATAAAATGGGGGTGCCTGGGTGGCTCAGTTGGTTAAGCATCTGACTTTGGCTCAGGTCATGATCTCACAGTTCATGAGCTCGAGCCCGCATCCGGCTCCAAACTTATGGTGCAAAGCCTGCTTGGGATTCTCTTTCCCTCTTCCACCCGCCTACCCTTTCCCCGACTTGCTCTCTCTCAAAATAAATAAACTTACAAAAAAAAAAAATATAACAAGGGCCAATAGTTATTTATAAAAGTACTGACCCAAGTAAACTAACCATTTAATAATACTGAGCCCTACCTTTCTCACTTAATAACTTACACTAACATACTACAATTTCATAAAGTCCTAGTACACAAATTATCTGAAACAATCCTAAAACCTGTGAGATACGCATTATCTCATAATGAAAGGTTACGAGTCCTGTGGAGGTGACACAGCTAAGCATCAGAGCTAGAATGAAAACCTGTGAATCTTGTCAAAGTCTCTGGGCTCTTCTACCAGTGCAGAACTTTTTCACTTGCAAAAATAGAGCAAGCTATTTCCAGGCCTTCCCAACTAGTCCCAATTAGGACTCCCCTGAGAGCTCTCTCTTATCCAAGTTTTTTATGGCTTGTTCTTCCATGAAAGTTTTTGCCCCTTATTTTTCTAATTAGTTTTGAAACAGAGCTATCTTGTGCATTCTTTTCACACGGTCTGAACTAGCACAGAGACTAAAAGAAAGGTGAAAATATGTTGTGGGGATGGGAGGTATGAGCACTTAAGAAAGAGAAATAAATGGAATTTAAATGGGTATGTCGGTTCAGAAATGGGCAGGAAAGAACCAAGAAAATAGTTTTCATTTATCTTCTTTTTAATCAAAGCCTGCATTTGAGGAGATGAGGTCCATCCTTCAAGGAGGAAGGCTAAGGACTCTGTAATCACTAGATATTAATCTATGGTAGAACTGACTCTACTGTCCACATCTTTCCTAAAATGGGGCAAATTCATCTTTTAAAGACACATCTTTAGTTTACCTTCTGGATAGATGAAATTTTATATCTAGTAACTCTGATACTTATCAAATCTCAGATTTGGCCAATGTTCATTTGTTCTTTTGTACAAATATTGCAAATTAACCACGATATCGACCAATAATGAATATCTTTAAAAACAGAGGGCCTGTGAACCAGGATGAAAAATACTTAGTAATGGGAGAAATATTTCCTATATTAGTGTTGATATATGAAAAGTTAAAATGGGTTTTCTACTAGTTACACAGAATTTTAAGGTTCTGATCAACACATGATATTGCAAAATAATGGGTAGGTTTTAATAAGTTCAAGTACTCATTAGGATACACTAAAATTATCTATATGAAAGCATGTTATTTGGTTTGCTATATCTTATTGAATAATATAATTATGAAATCAAATGCAGAAGTGTTTACTGTTCTTTAACAGCACAATATTCATGATTAAAGAGTCACGGAGTATTATATACTGAAGTCCTGGCATTTGAATACAAAGTTAAGTAGGGTTTCAAGTGTCCCACTTTGTCTCAGGTCGTGATCTCGCGGTTCATGAGTCTGAGCCCTGCGTAGGGCTCTCTGCTGATAGCTTGGAGCCAGAAATCTGCTTAACATTCTATGTCTCCCTCTCTTTCTGCCCCTTCCCCACTCATTCTCTTTCTCTCTCAAAAATAAGCATTTGAAAAATTTAAATACAAAATTAAGTATCACTAACACCTTTGTTAGAGGGGATAACATGAAGGGTCTGAAGCTAGTCTTGTTATGACAGGAATTGAAAATGCATCCCCAATCAGTTGTAATGATTCCATGCCTCAGTCAACAGTGATAGAAAATAATGTGGGGAGGTCTAAATTGTATTATAAAACAATTTATTCATTGGTTAGTATTTGTTTTGTTTGTAAAAATAAACCTACAGAGCAGAGCTTCAAATAAAAAGAACTCACTAGATGAAGATGTAATTCATAAAAGGTCTAGCTAATTGTAATGAATTCAGTTGCAATGAAGAATAAGACCAAAATCCATGGTGAGAGTGACCTAAGAGATAACTAAAAAGTGAAATGTGTTACCTGCTCTCTGGGAATAGAATTAAATCTTAAGTCTTGAGTGTCAATTTCAGGAGGCTTCCGACTGGCATAAGACTTTACAACCAGGGCTTACTGTGTCTACATCAAAGTGGGAAAGAACTCTTCAGATACAGCTGGTATCCTTTGGTTCCTTCCTGGTTTGGCCTGGGTCCTGATTAGTGACAACTAAATCATGATGGGGTCTCACTGGCATCATTTTGGAATGAAGAGTTTGGGGAACCCATGTCCCAGACATTTACCTCTTTTCCTTGCTTCCAGACTTAGGCTGCTAGCAACTCTGTATCACCTCACAGGAGATAGGGAGAGACTGGGGCCTATGTGAGGACCACATGATGTGATCATCATCATTCTCGACCCCCTCGGGTCTCCTGCTGCCTCATAGCCTATATCAGGGGCAGAGGAGAGGTTTTCTCTGGTTGTAAAATATCCGTTGTTTCCCCTGAGACCTGCCTTCTGAGAGGTCCTTAAAAATTCAGAAAAATGGGTTTTTCTTCACAAATCCTGGCAATTCAAGAATATTTCTGATGTGTACTCAAAAACTCCATTTTGGATACCAGAGGTTAGATAATAAATGCCTTGTTCCAAAGATCCTTATGTCTGTCAACCTGTTCCTTTACCTCTTCTTCCCTTCTCCTCAGAGATCAAGGTCTCGGGAAACTGAAGAACTGTATAAAAACTACAAAGAATATATTACTATTTCTTATATCTTTTTCACACATGTATATCTAATTCCTTATTAAATGTCTTGCTATAAATATTGGTTTAAACTTTACTACTTTTGTACTTATTTATAAGAAAAAACGTTCATATTGTAATGAACTTTGTAGTATTAAAAAAAGTTATACTGAAGTACAGAAAGTTTGTGTGAGACAGCCAGACTGAACTTTCCCTTAACAACCTTATATAGGCCAAATGTCAGAGAAGAGGTATTAAAAGAGGTGCACTTTATTTTATTTACAGGAAGTGAGTTGAACATTGGCCTCTTCTCCCCATTCATTATTCACATTTTTGTCTAATTCCTGATTCTGACAATTTTTAACATTAGTGTTTTTGTGCTTTTGTTATCAGCTTTTATGAGTTCTTCATACATTAAAAATCTTTGTCCTATTACCACTCATTTTCCTTTAGTTTTAGATTTTTCCTGATTGCATTGCTTATTCTAATTTCCACATTTCTTTTAGACTAGGTTCTGTAAGTAAATGAACCACAATTTTGTTATTCTTTAGTTTACCTGAAGTGCTTTAAGACAGTGGCTATAAATACTTGTTGCTCAATAAATAATGTTGAATCAGTAAATGTTTGAACATTCTCAAGTCCCAGGAAGCTTTGATTGTATTAACATAATTCCTATCACAATCTATGGATAGCTAAAAGAAGTAAAACACACACAAAGAAATAAAGATTCAATTTTTGCTATGTAGATTGATTTGGCTTAAATTTTCCTTTTCAACTGTAAGGGCAATTTTTACTTTTCATTTAAGTTATTGGAAATTCAAAAGGACACTGAAAAAGATTGAATGGTTCTACTGTCCAAACGTAATTCTCCTTTTCTCTACGGATGTAATTTGCATTGTGTTTATATTTCTTTGTGCCTATGGACATATTGAATGTATATTTTTCCTTTTTAAAGCTAAGTATATCCCTAATTTGGGAACTGAAGTAGTAACCTTTGTAATATATGCCAAGAATGATTGTTTCATCTGACTGTATTTTATTTACAGATTGTTTTGACCACTCTTTCTCTAAGCTCTGTAACCTCTCATTTCTTAATTTCTGTATTAGTTTTAGACAGTAGTGTTAAAAGTAACCTAAGATGAGGCACACCTGGGTGACTCAGTCAATTAAGTGTTCGGACTTCGATTCAGGTCATGATCTCAGAGCTCAGTGAGTTCGAGCCCTACACTACTCTGTGCTGACAGCTCAGAGCCTGGTACCTGCTTCGGATTCTGGTCTCCCTTTCTCTCTGTCCCTCCTCAGCTCACGCTGTCTCTCTCAAAAACAAACATTAAATTTTTTAAAAATAAATTAAGACATATTAAAAGCTTTCAGAACTTACTTGAGCCAAAATTCATTCCTACCAAGCAGCTCCAGATGTGAAACAGTTCGGAGTGCTCCATGACAGGAACTTGGGGGAGATGCTTTCAGACCGAATAGGCAGAAGCCAAGTAAGAAAATTATGGATTGGCCATAGCTTACAGCCTTGTTGGCTGTTTGGAATTAGCTGTCCTTAGGTTTTAATTTTGTAACCTTAAGAAACTAACGAGCTTAGGGTTTAGTTTGCTTAGGTAGGATACCACGGCATTAGGGGCCACTTGAGACTAATGACCTCTTTAATGAATTTGAGTTAAATTTTTCCAAAAAAAAAAAAAAAAGTATGTAGGTATTCAACTGATAGCAGTTGTGATTTTGGTAGCAACAGATTAATTGATAACAGCAAGTGGCAAATGAATTTGAGTGTATATATCGGCAAAGCAATATAAATATCAGCATACACTTGAAAAATGAACTATTCAGTCTGTAGTCCTGCATATGGATTCCCAGACCCATTTTGATGTCCTGAAACCTCAATATCATCCTCCCTCCTGAAGCCTCAATTGTCATCCTCCTGTGGTTCAAACATTATGAACCTCTGTTTGAAGATGATAAATGCATCTGTCTGTCAGATGCCCACAAAATGTATAGTCCCATTAAATAAACAAATGTCACTGAAAAAATGGTTGATTTGTCTACTGTTTTTCCTCAAAGCATAATTTGCTCATTCCCAAAGCAGACATCTTGAAAATTATTTCCTAAGTAGGTCCATCTTTCAAGATAAAAAATAGCTTTAGTTCACAGCAAAACCCAACGATACTTTGAAGAGTTATGGGCTGGCTTCTTCACCTCAAATCTATGTAGGATGCTCTGACATATGTTACTTTGGAGACGAAAGTTAGCATTTTTAAGAAAAACAAAAGAGCATTTTACTTTTTCATCAAAGAGACATTTCAATATCTTAAGTGCTCATTTGCAGTCTCATAAAATGTTTTCTTTCCCTTTAAATGTCAAGGTGATGTTTTCAGGATTAATATAAAATCATTCTTTACACCTTAAGTGACATTAGCAGTGGGAGACAAACAATTATAAGTAGGTTTTTCTAAGACTAAAGCTAAAACACGTTTACCTTTAGAACTTAAATTCTTATGTAAGAGGTAATAATTTAAAGAACATTTTCTGCTCCAAGTATTTTAAGATGTACAATGAACACTAATGTACCAAGAAGCAAAAACATTCACACACTAACAAATTGCATATCCAGCAGAGAAGGCAAAAACATTCACACACTAACAACTTGCATATCCAGAACTATATTTAAATATAACTATCATTACTCAAATAATCAAATTTATTTAAACTGCTAAAATTGCACCAGCAATGATAGATCTTATATTTTGTCATTCACATTTCCAAAATTACAGTATTACCACAGTTATTTTGCTCAAAACAACCCTAGGGAGTATATAGATTAAGTATTATTGTCTTCATAAAAATTCCCAGGCAGAGAGAATGACAGGACCCAACAAAAAAATCACATAGATAATTAATGATTAAGAGAAAACAGTAATCAAAATAATTTCATTCTTTGCCAAGTTTTTATTCAACAAGTACTCCTTACTGGCAATAATATAAAGTGCTTTGTAATACTTAATATTTATAAGGTCAATTCTGTAGTTCTCTGTAAACAAGGTGGAAAAAATAGATTGTGAACACTGTTGCCAGCAAAATATCCTATCAATATTGATATAAATTATAATATTCTGCTGGGCAGAGGTTGCGCCCCTATGGCTCTGGGTAACTCTAATTTCATGGCTTCAGGGCCAGGCTGGCCTGAGGTAGTGGCCCTAATGAGATCTGCATTGAGTTTAGGGCCATTCTCCCCTTTTCATAAAGAATAGCTCAAGTTCACAAATAAAAAACTTGATTATATTGTCCTATAGAAGTCCAGCAGCCTTTCTAATTTCATGCCACTTAGCTGTGTTCTCTTTAGTCCCAGCTGGCAGTATTCCTGCTGGTTTAATCCCATCTCTATTCCTGGTTTCTATTAGATGGCTGATTAGGTCTATGGTTTATATCCACTGTAATTTCCTTATCTACATGGGCAGTCACACTCTGAGTATTCTCTCTGCAACATGCTTTCTCGTTTTTGGGGGGCAAACAGATCAGCTGAAAACTTTTTCAGATCTCTAAAATCTAGTTCTTTTCTTATTGCTTAACAAATCCTTCAATTTATTTCTCTCTCCTTGCATTCTATTATAGGCTGTCAGGAGGAAATAAGTCACTGCTTCAACACTGCTTAGAAATCTCCTCCAGCTAGGTTTCTGGTTCAAGATGGTGAAGTAGGAAGACTGAATTCACTTCCTCCACAGAACACACCAAACTGCACCTATGAATAGAAAAGGTCCTCCTGAAGAATAACTGAGAACTGACTGAACAGCTACTAAACAACCAAAGACAGAGAGAATGGTGAGAGAACAGTAAGAGAGATGGAAATGTGGTAACAAAGGGAGCCCTCACCCCTAATGCTAGAAAGGCAGGGGAAAGTGGGACAAGGAAAAGATCCCTCTATCCTTGGGCACAGAAAAAATAGTGCTACAGTTTAAAGACCACTAGCATATGAAAGAGAACACAAGAACTCCACTGAGGAGCTGTGAGAAAGTTCTACAGGTCAGAGGGGCTGGAGAATAACACAATTTACATTCCAACGCTGCCTTAAATGCCTACACTGGAACAGGGTCTGTATATCAAAAGAGGCCAGTCTTGTAGGCTCAGTGAACTTGCAACCTCAGTGAGCCCAGGGTCTATAAGCCCATACCATCTCTAGAGTCACTAGGGCACAGATAAGAAGCTGGGGGTTTTAAAAGGGCAGAGAAACTGCGGGAACAGTCTCTTCCCTTCCACCCCAAAACCCCTAATGGAGCAGGGTCTGGATGCCAAAAGGGGCAGGGGCAGATGCCATAATTGGTGGGTCTGTCATCACAGGGAGCTTGCAACCTTGGCAAGCCCAGGGCTCTCAAGCCCACACCATCGTTAGTTTTTCTGGGGCACAGATATATACCATGTTTCAAAGAGCCAAGGAACTGCAGGAATATACTCTCCCCGTCCACCTTAAAAGTCTAGATGGAAGCATGATCCAGCTCACAATAAGCCTGCAACCTCAGCGAGCCCATGGTTTATAAACCCGCACCAGCCGCCCTGTGATGCTGTGCCACAGATAACAAAGGGAAGTTGTGTATTGCTTATTTCCTTTAAAATTTTTATTTTAAAAAATTTAAAGCTTATTTAAGAGAGACAGAGACACTGTGAGCAGGGGAGGGGCAGAGAAGGAGAGAGAGAATCCCAAGCAGGCTCCACCCTGCCAGCACAGAGCCCAGTGTGGGGCTTTGACTCACAAAACCAGGGGATCACGACCTCAGCCAAAACGGAGTCAGATGCTTAACCAACTAAGCCATGCTTTTTAACTTTAAAATTTGTCTTATTTTTATATATTCTTCTTTTTAGTTTTGTTCTTTTTTCTTTTTTCCTTTTTCTTTTCCCTTTAATTATTTTTCTTTATTCTGTACAAAGCCCTAATTTACAAGAGTAACTAGCATATACAGCCACAGCTCTAGCCAGCCACCAAAAGTGAACAAGCACACACAGTATAAATAGGGGACACCATACACAAGACCTCTTCTTCAACTTTAGAAGTGGCCATTTTGCCTAATCCATAGAAACAAATACAGAAAGTCAAGCAAAATAGGGAGACAAAGGAATATGCTCCAAAAGGACAAGGAAAATACCTCAGAAAAAGCATTAAGTGAATTAGATATAAGCAATACACTGCATAAAGAATTTAAGGAAATGACTGTAAAGATAATTACGAGGCTGGAGAAAAGGGTGCAAGAACTCAGTGAGACCATCAATAAAGAGAATAGTAACAAGAACCAAAAAGAGCTGAAGAATTCAGTAACTGAAATAAACTAGAGGGACTCAACTATACATGAGAAGATGCAAAAGAATATTTCAATGATATGGGTAATGGAAATAGGATAATAGAAAGGACACAAACAGCCTAAAGAGAAAAGAGTTTTTTTTTTTTTTTAAATGAGGATTATGAGATCTCTTGAACATAAAGTGAACAAACATTTGCATAATGACCCCCAGAAAGAAAGAGAAAGAAGGGTGTATGGAACTTATTCGAGTCCAAGAAATGCAAAATTTAAACAGGATGAACCCAAAGAGGTCCACACCATGGTACATAAAAATTAAAGTATCAAAGGTTAAAGATTAAGAGAGAATCTTAAAAGAGACACAAAAATTATGTACAGGGGAAAACTTATAAGGCTATCAACTGATTTTTCAGCAGAAACTTGGCACACTGGATATATTCAAAATTCTGAAAGGAATAAATTTACAACCAAGGATACTCTAACAGTCAAGGTTATCACTCACATATGAAGGGGACAAAGAGCTTTCCAAACAAAAGATAAAGGAGTTTATCAACACTACAACAGCCTTACAAGAAATGTTGATGGGATTCTAAGAATAAATAGCTGTAAATAGACAAGAAAACTATGAATAAAAGATGTAAAATAAGACAATTTATACATAAAACATAGAAAGGAGTAAAAAGAGGAAAAGAAGGAAGAAAAGAATTTTTATTTTTTTTGTTCTATAATGTGTTTGAACTTAAAGGACCATCAAATTAATATAGAGTGCTATTTACTTAGGAGGTTATATATGAATCTCATGGTAACCACAAACCCAAAACCTATGACAGATATTCATAGACAAAAACAGAGTCAAAACACTATAGATATTGATCTATCACAAAGAAAAAGATCAAGAAAGGAGCAAAGAACTACAAAAACAACCATAAAACAAATTTTAAAATGCTATTAAGTACATACCTATCAATAATTACTTTAAATGTAAATGACCTACACGTTCCAATCAAGAGAGTAGTGGGATAGATTAGAAAAAAAAAGACATATGCTGCCTACAAGAGATTCATCTTAGACCTAAAGATGCATAGAGACTGAAAGTAAAGGGGTGGAAAAACACTCATAATACAAACGAAAGTAGAAAATAAGGCCAGGGTAACAATACTTAACCAAATCATCTTTAAAACAGACTGTAACAAGAGATAAAAATGTGCATTACATAATAAAAAAGGGATCAATCCAACAAGAGGATCAACAATTGTAAAGATCTATGCACCCAATGCTGAAGCACCTAAATACACGAAGCGAATATTAATAGATATAAAGAGAGAAACTAATGGTGGTAATATGACAATAGTAGGGGATTTTAACACTCCACTTACATCAATGGATAGATCATCCAGATAGAAAATTAGTAGGGAAGCAATGTCTTTGAATCACACATTGGACCAGATGGATAGAATAGATACATACAAAACATCCATCTCAAAACAATAGAATATACATTCATTTTAGGTGCACATTCGACATTCTCCAGAAGAGATCACTTATTAGGCCATGAAACAAGCCGCAATAAATTTAAGAAGACTAAAATCATACCATGCATCTTTTATCTTCTAAATAGCATGAAACGAGAAATAAATCCAAAGAAAAAACTCTGGAAAACCACAAATATGTGGAGACTAAACATGATACTAAACAACTAATGCATCAGTGAAGCAATCAAAGAAGAAAAAAAAAATATGTGGAGACAAATGAAAATGAAAACACAACAGCCCCAAATCTCTAGGATATAGCAAAAGCAGTTCTAAGAGGAGCGCATATAGCAATACAGGCTTACCTCAAAAACAAGTAAAAACTCAATCTAACTTTATGTCCAAAGGAACTAGAAAAAGAGCAAAGTCCAAGGTAAATAGAAATGGAAATAATTAAATAACAGAAATAAATGAGTTATAGACTAAAAACAATAGAAAAGAAAAAAAAATCAATGTAACCAAGAGCTGGTTCTTTGGAAAACAAAACAAAACTGACAAACCCTTAGCCAGACTCATCAAGAAAAAAAAGAGAAAAACCACCAATAAATAAAATCAGAAATGAGAGAAGGAACAACAAATATCACAAATACAAAAGATGTTAAAAGAATACTATAAAAATTATATGACAACAAACTGGACAACATAGGAGAAATGTATAAACTCCTAGAAACAATTATCTTCCAAAACTGAACCAGGAACAAATATAAAATCTGAACAGGCTGTTTACAAGTTACAAAATTGGATCAGTAATCAAAAAACTACCAAAAAATAAAACTCCAGGATGAGATGGATCCACATGTGAATTCTACCAAGTATTTAGAGGAGAGTAATACCTATTCTTCTCAAATTATTCCAAAAAAATAGAAGAGGAAGGAGAGTTTCGAAATACATTCTAGGAAGCATTACCAAGGTACAAAAACCAGAAAAAGACCCCACAAACATCCCTGATGAACATAGATGCAAAAATCCTCCACAAAATAGTAGCAAACTGCATACAACACTACATTTAAAAGATTATTTGCCATGATCAAGTAAAATTACTGAGATGCAACATGTTTTAATATTCACAAAACCAATGCCATACATGTACCACTTCAAGAAAAGGATAAAAATCATGCAGTCTTCTCAACAGATGCACAAGTATTTGACAAAATTCAACATCCATTCACAATAAAAACTCTCAACAAAATGAAGTTAGAGAAAACATACCTCAATATTATAAAGGCCATATGCGAAAAACACACAGCCAACATTATACTCAGCACTAAAAAGAGCTTCCTTTAAGATCAGGATGTCCATTCTCACCACTTTTATTCCACATAGTCCTGGAAGTCCTAGCCGCAGCAATCAGACAAGAAATAAGGAGCAGCCGTGATAAAGAAGTTACATTGTCACTATTTACTGGTAACAGGCATAGAAAATCCTAGACTCTACAAAAAAAACCAAAACAAACAAACAAAACAAAAAACACTAAAATAAACAGATTTAGCAAAGTGGCAGGATGCAAAACTAATACAATTAAAATTAACACAATTAATACGAATTGGTAGTGTTTCTATATACAATGAAGTCAGATATAGAAAAATTGTAAAAAGCATTTGCATTTGCACCAAAAAGAGCAAAATACCTTGGAATAAACTGAATCAAGGAGGTGAATGATGTGTACTCTGAAAATTATAAAATACTGATGACAGAAATCGAAGATGACACAAACAAATGGAAATACTTTCCATGTTCACGTATTGGAAGAATATTGTCAAAATGTCCATATTACTCAAAGCAATATACAAATTCAATGTGACCCCTATCAAAATAGCAACAGCAATTTTCACAAAGGTTCAGTGCTACTGAAATGTATATGGAACCACTGAATAGTGACTAGCCAAAGCACTCCTGAGAAAGAACAAGCTTCAGGTATTACAATACCAGATTTCAATAGATACCAAAAGCTGTAATGAAAATAGTATTTTACTGGCACATAGATCAATAGAACGGAATCGAGAATCCAGAAATAACCCCATTATATGGTCAATCTAGGACAAAGGAGGTGAGAATATACATGGCGAAAAGTCTCTTCAATAAGCGGTGCTAGAACACTGCCAGCTACATGTGTAAGAGTGAAACTGGATCACTTTTGAGCATGATACACAAAAATAAACCGACAATGGACTAAAGATCTAAATGTGAGACCTGAAACCATAAAAATCCCAGAAGAGATTTCTCTGACATTGTCCATCACAGTATTTTTCTAGAAAGCAAAAATAAACTATCGGGACTACAGCAAAATAAAAAGCTTTTTGCACAACAAAGGAATCCTTTGAGAAAACAAAAAGGCAATCTACTGAATGGGAGAAGATTCTTGCAAATGATGTGCCTTCTATGGGGTTAATATCCAAAATGTATAAAAACTTATACAACTCGACACCAAAAAACCCGAACAATCTAATTTAAAGATGGGCAGAAGATATGACAGACACTTTTCCAAATAAGACATACAGATGGTGTACAGGCACATGAAAAGATGCTGAACATCACTCATCAGGGAAATGCAAATCAAAACCACAATAAGATATGACTTCACACCTGTTAGAATGTGTAAGATCAAAAAGAAGTGTTGGTGAGGATGTGGAGAAACAGGAACCCTTGTGCACTGTTGCTGGGAATGCAAACTGGTACAGTCACCACGGGAAACAATATGGAGATTCCTCAAAAAATTAAAAATAGGAATACCTTATAATCCAATAATTGCATAATTGGGCATTTACCCAGAGAAAATGAAAATACTAACTCAAAAAGATATATACAACTCCATATTTAATGCTCATCATAGCATTATATATAATAGGCAAGACTTGAAAACAACCTAAGTGCCCATTAATACATGAATGGATAAAGAATAAATGGCGTATATGTATGTGTGTACATACACACACTGGAATATCACACAGCCAAAAAAGGATGAGATCATTCCATTTAAGACAACATGGGTGGACCTATAGGGTATTATGCCAAGTAAAATAAGTTAGACTGAGAAAGACAAATACCATATATCCCCACTCATAAATGGAATCTAAAGAAAAATGAACAAACAAAAAGCAGAATCAGAACTATAAATACAAAGAACTGGTTGTTGCCGGAGGGATGGGGAGGGGTTGGGCAAAAGGGGTGCAGTAGGCAGGGAGATACAGGCCTCTAGTTATGGAGTAAGTCACTGGAATAAAAAGCAGAGCATAAGGAACATGATCAATGATGTTGATCATAGCTATACTTGTGGTGAACTTAGCATAATGTACAAGCTTGTCCTATCACTAAGCTGTGCACATGAAACTAATGCAACACTGTATGTCAACTACAGTAAAAAAAAAAAAAAAAAAAACAACTCACATAAATATCCAATTTTATCACTGACAAATTCTACCTTCCACAAAACACTAGAACATGAACAGAATTCAGCAAAGTTCTTGGTCACTTTATAACAATAACCACCTTTTCTCCATTGTCCAGTAACATGTTCCTCATTTTCCTCTGAGACCTCATCAGAATGGTCTTCACCACCCATATTTCTATCAAAGTTCTGTATATGATAACTTATGTATTCTCTACAATGGAACCTCTCTACAGGTCCCTTTTCCTTTCTGAGCCCTCATCAGAATCACTTATCAGTCCACAGGATTTTTCTTTTTTTTAATATGAAATTTATTGTCAAATTGGTTTCCATACAACACCCAGTGCTCACCCCAACAGGCACCCTCCTCAATGCCCATCACCCACTTTACCCTCCCTACCACCCCCCCCCCCATCAACCCTCAGTTTATTCTCAGTCTTTAAGAGTCTCTTATGGTTTGGCTCCCTCCCTTTTTTCCCCCCTCCCCTCCCCCATGGTCTTCTGTTAAGTTTCTTAGGATCCACAGGCTTTTTCTAATATGCCCCTCAGAAAAGACCACTTATGTGTATTTTGTAAAGTATATGCTCTTGGAAATTGTTTCATTATGCATCTGAAAGGGCTCTGGTAAGCCATTAAATGGTAGATAACCACCTTTACTAGAATCAGGTAACTTTTTTTTTTTTTAACCTTGGGTGTTCATTTATTCAACAAATATTTATCAAGAGCACATAATAGGTCAAGGACTGTGTCAGGACAGGGGAATTTTAAAGTAACTTTTTTTAAAGTTTGAGAGAGAGAGAACATGCATGAGCAGGGGAGGGACAGAGACAGAGAGAGAGAGAGAGGGAGAGAGAGAATCCCAAGCAGGCTCCACACCATCAGGGCAGAGCCCGATGCAAGGCTTGAATGCACAAACTGTGAGGTCATGACCTGAGCTGAAATCAAAAGTTGAACACTTAAATGAATCACCCAGGAGCCCCTAAAGTTAGTAATTTTTATTTTTAAAGTAAATTTTAATGATTAAGTCTTAGGTGCTAAAAGTAGCCTATTTTCTGAATATTCCACAATATTTTATTTTTATAAAATAGATTTAGGGGCGCCTGGGTGGCTTAGTCAGTTAAGCGTCTGACTTTGGCTCAGGTCATGATCTCACTGCTTGTGAGTTCGAGCCCCACTTTGGGCTCTGTGTTGACAGCTCAGAGCTTGGAGCCTGCTTTGGATTCTGTGTCTCCCTCTCTCTCTGCCCCTCACCTGGCTCAGGCTCTCTCTTGAATTGTCAAAAAAATATTTAAAAAACAAAGAACTAAATAACTATATTTAAATATTATGTTATTACAATGAACTGTTGAGATATTATTTGTAACCCACCAACCCATTTGTCTTCTACCGGAGATTTTCAAAGGGAATCAAAAAGGATTTAGAGACATATTGATACTACAGAATCCATACGTTTCACAATTATAATAACCTACACAGAATGAAATAATAAAAAGATGCCTTGATTGGAACAATTTATTTTGTTTTTTGTCACTAATTACATCTGCCTTTTCTGGATATGCTCACATTCAAACATACAAAATTTTAAATACCATTTGATAATTCATTTCTAAAAGTTTTTTTCTATCTTTAAAGTTATCTGAGCTTGAGAATTCCTTTTGAGAAAGTATCACTGAAAAGGTGGTAAGGTGAAATGAAAAGATAAGAAGGAAAATGTAAATTTTAGGAGTATCAGACATGTTTAGTACAGTGGCATGTCATTTTGGAAAAGTATGTACCACATAGTAATAAGAATAATAACAGTATGTATAATATGTCTAAAGTCCAGACTAGGCATATTGAATGCTTATGCAACGTGAGTTAGATAAAAGCAATTATGACCTGTCCTCATGGAGAAGGAGCTTATAAAATTTTTAAAAATGGACAGAAATTCATGTTTTAAATGTGTATCTTATTTCAAAACAAGAAATAAAGGAGCAACTTTATAAGAACAAAATACAAATTGAGATTAATATTAAAATGATCTGCAATTAAAGGACATGTTGAAAGAAGCAAAGAATGGGTACATTTCACTAATGTCTGCTGTAAGAAAGTCAATTATATTTGGTTATGGTTATCTATTTCTCAAAGTGTCATTAGTAACATCTGAAAATGTTTTTATTAAGGTTTGTATCTGGGGTGTCTGGGTGCCTCAGTCAGTTAAGTGGCCAACTTCAGCTCAGGTCATGAGCTTGCTGGTTCATAAGTTTGAGCCCTGCATCGGGCTTTTGCTGCTAGCTTGGAGCCTGGAACCTGCTTCAGATTCTGTGTCTCAGTCTCTCTCTGTCCCTCTCCCACTCCCACAGTATACATTAAAAAAATTTTTTTTTTAAATAAAAGTTTGTATCTGATTTAATCCGGAGCAAAAATTAACTTAGCATCCATATTATGAAGCGTTAAAAACACTTTAGTAAAATTATTTCATAATAATGGAGAGAAGTGGAGCTACTCAATTATTTCTCAAAATTTTATATACAAGATATTAATTTCCACTGTTTTTAGATTACAGTGAAAAATACAGAGCTCTATTAAACTGGAAACTGCAGTTATTCAAAACAATGTGTTTTTCCTTACTACTGCCATTATGTCATCCAAATAAAAATGTTTACAATTTAATAGACAGTATCAAATAAGTCCATTTCTTATGTTAAATTTATTCAGATACCTATCCCCAAGAGAACACTTAACTATCTTATACACAGTTCTCGTGGTGGCCACATTTTTTGTGTTTTTTTGGTTGTTTGTTTTACCACCACACACTGCCCTTTTTCACCTTAGTTACAGTTGACTAATCCTGAGCAAATACTTTATCCAGGGGCAATGAATCTACAGCCTGGTCAGGGGCTTTTGAAATGAAAGATAAAGTTACTCTGAAATATTAACTAATTAAATCTGAGAAAGTAAGTTCGTTATATGAGAACATCAGATGAATGGTCATGACAAAGGATTTAAAAAAAAAACACGCAATGAAAAATGCTCAATTCAAAGGTCTGAAAAAAAGGACTTACTCTCTAGCAGAGAAATGTTGGTAGAGAGGCATATGGTAATGCTCAAATATGCCATAGGCGAGAGCATGGACGCCACACTGGAGCACAGTCCTACCGGTTTTAGAGGCTTCCACATCTTTTCTACATGTCTTCACAGTAACATTCTTCTCTTGGGATTATTTTCCTTAAAAAAATAGTGCTGTGCCAGATCGAAAGAACTCAGAGAGCAACTTAAGAACCATAGTAGGGGCTGGGAGGGGGGTGGTGGTGAAGGCAGGGGTCTTCCAGTCCAACAAGAATTCTCTAGAGAATTGCTCTAAGAGCTCCTTTTATATACAGGTCAGCACATTGGGCCTCCTAAAGTTATTTAATATAAATATACACACAGAACCGATGATGGCCTACTTCTTAGGTTAAGAATTCTTACAGTTACTGAAATTATCCTCATTTCCTACAAGATAACCCAGTTTTTCATGGCTGAAGGAAGCCTCTAAAGAATCTAGTAGGTTTTAATACGTACGGGGGAAAAATAGGTGTTAATCTGAATTTGTGTATTAAATAAAAACACCTTAATGAGACAAATTATAAAGCTGACTAGTGAACACAAAAGGACAAACTTGAATATTGATTGTCTTCATCATCAAAGGAGTACCCACTTCTAATTGTTTTCAAAAGTGCTTCCTCCACTGCCTCCCCAGCCAGAATGAGGTTTTGAATATTGGAGGTAGGAACTAAAAACCTCATTTTCACACTTAGGCATTATTAAATGATATCACTTAATTCATTTTCATCAGCTTGTGAAAAATGTTCATTATGCAGAAATCTTAGCCCCATTGACTCTTTACTGCATAAAGCTATTATACTCATTCCAATATAGTTAGTAATCTGGTGCATTTTAACTCTTCCTTTGAGACAGTCCATGCTGAAAAAACTGAAATCCCTTATTATAATCTACAGTTAAAAATTTTTTTTAAAGTAAAAGGGCATCTGCTGTATGACTGGAACCACTTAAAAGGGAGTACTTATCTAATTCAGATCCCCAGAGTGACCAAAGTTGAAAATGAGTTAGTATTTTTAAATCACCTGTTTGGATTTTAAATCTCTAAGTGACTTAATGCTAGTCTATATGCTATGTTGGAATAAAAGCAATGGTTACATGTTAAAAATCATTTGGGAAATAAAAAAAAAGGTCTTCAAAGAAAAAAGTTTTTACATGAAGAACAGTATTTATTATAAGAACTCATCTTAGACCTCCTCTTTATCCCTTGAAGAATTTTAAGTGACAAGAAAGATTATACCTTTTTGCTATTCTCTTGAGTCCTGAGACAGAATTAGTTAGGGGGAATCTTAGAGCCAACTTGAATATGAAGTTCCCAAGGGTGAAAAGCAGGTCAGATTCAACCTCCAAAAGTTTTTCTGTGGCATTAACTGCCTGAGAGGCTGTCAGATTGTTCCGGGTCTTTTGAGGGTTAAGGCCTTGGCCATTTTTTTTCTCTGAATATAACTACTGTATAGCTGACACTTAGGATGTTACAATGCTTTTTGGACTATGGAATTATCAAATGCATTATGATAATAGGCAGTGATTTTACATTTCCCATTTTGCTCAAGCTAGGAATAAAATCTGTGGTTGGCATTTTCAAGGAAATTTAATAAAGCATTACTGTAGTAGTTAGTGCTGATTCCGTTGTTTACAAGATTTCAAGGATGCTAAGTTCTCAATTATTCAGGTCAGTGGGTAACTATGAATGAGCAAAGGTACTTCAGCCAATTGTTTCAATTTCCTCTTTCAACTCCTCTAAAATGTCAGCAGCACTTCCTGGAAGTGTATTTGAACTATTTTCCTTTTATGCCTCCTAGTACACCTTCTATGTTAAAATTGTTCCTGTGTAAACTGGCAAGTTTTCATGTTATGAAGGTAAATGGATGTTTTTTGGTGTTTTATTGCTTTACCTCTTTTCACTCCTTCATTTAGTGAATTACTGAATATCTCCCATTGTAAGGTACTAGGGAAATAGGTCCACAAGACAGAGACAGACCACATTTTCACGGTATTCACAATTTAGTTTGAAAGACAGACACTGAATGGGTAATTATGGGGTTGTCAAATGTTAGAAACAGGGGACATAGAACTGAGTGACCTATCCTAGTTTAGATAAAGTTTAGTTAGAAGTTTCCAGTGGAATCATTTTTTAGCTGAGTTCTAAGTATAAGTGAAGAGTTGATCTGTGAAGTAGGGAGAAGGAATTTTTTTTTTTTTTGAATGGGAGAAAAGTTTCACTTTCTCACCTTTCAGTTAACATCCATTAATCTAGCAAAGTAGCACTAAATCTAGATGAGAAATAATGAGGATCTAAGTTTGGGGACAGAAAAAATATATATTCATTTGTATGAAGATTTGGTAAATTGGGTTATGGTATACATGTGAAGGTATGGAGGTCAGGGGGAGGGTAAAGTTAAGGAAGTTCCAAAATTCAGGCTGGGCTTCCAGACCGGTGATGATGCCCTTTACTAAAACTGAGAACACGGACATGTAAGTGGGTTTGGAGAGAGCTCATGAATCCAGTTTTGCACGTGTTCAATTTAAGGGGTTCTAGAGATAAACTAGTGTGAGTGATAAGTAGGCAATTAAACACACATTGCCCCGAAAAGAGGCTGGACGTACATCTAAGTTTCTTAAAATATCCCAAACTGAATTCATCATGGCAATGAAATATCCAGATTCTCCTACATCCTTATGATCACGGGTCTAGCATCCATCTTCTCAAACCCACGAGTGTGAGAACCACAGTTACTCCCCACATGTTTTCATTATTCACGAGTCTTCTATCACCATGTCCCTCTAGTTTCACTTTTTAAGTTTCCTCAGCCTTACCCTGGTCCCCTTCTCACTGAAGTGTGTTCTTTCTTAGAGAATTCCAAGAGCCTGCTAATTCAAACCCTTTCCTCAGTGGCAGCATTAAAATGAACATTTACATTACTGCTAGGGTGAGCTATTTAAAATAGAAAACATTTATGTTTCCTCCTTTCTCTTCTTCCCAGTGTTAGCTTCTAACAGTCTTGCTTATGCTTCTGTGTTACTTTCGAGTGTTTTTTTTCTTCATCTTTTTTACACCAAGTATAAATGGGTATAAATTCTTTTCAGATCCTTCTCTCATCAGCCAATTGTTTTGCTTAAAGTCTAGCCAATATAAAAGTATGAAGCATTACTTCCATTACGGAAGTAACAGAAGAATAAGATGAACAGCATAGCCTGTAGAAATACCGTTGGCATTCAGATTTCAGACCCAATATCTGGTAGCTTGGTGACCTTGGACAATTTACCTAAGCTATCTGTGCATGTCTTCATATGTAGAATAGGAACCCCAACAGTGACTATTTCAGTGTAGTTTTGAGATTTGAAGTAGTCGATATATCAAAGTGCTTAGAATGTTAACTGGCATGCAAAACACACTACATTATTAACTATAAAAAATGACATTTCAACACTCCTACAATGGGGCATGCATAGGATATTAACTAAATTAACTCAGTTATTAACATAACCAAGATTTATTCAGTATCTGGTGTGTGACAGGCACTATCCCACTATTATATAGGAACAAACAAAAATCAGTTTCTTCCATCATGAAACTTAGCACCCAGAAGAAAAAAATACACATTACACATCTATGAGGGGAGATGTGTGTACCAACAGCTGGATTACCACATGGGCATATTTAATATTCTTGACATAAGATTTATCTTTTTCTCTTCAGCTTTCCTTTGTTTTCAATAATGGAAATATCTACTTATTCACTCCATTTGGAACTAGGGATTGTCCACTCCTTGTCCTCACTTGCATGTATTTATCAAGTATTTATTGGGTGCAATCTTTAGTGACAGATGATTGAACATGAAGGACACAATCACCGCCCTGTCAGAACTATGCTATTGTATCTTACACTTCCTGGTTAATGTCTTCAAGGAGGTAGTGGTCCTGGTGGGTACTTCTGAAAAGCATCTGAAGTATTAAATTGCATTAGTTAAAATCATCCAAGGAAACAATGTAAAAGCTACTATAAGGCAGCCAGTGACTCTAATGAAAAAGAGGAATTCAGAATTAGAGGTGGCCACCTTGATCAGGAATCATTATTGAAGCTTTGTATATGAGGAGTGGGGTTTCAGAGATGGTGAGCCTTACACAGGTAAGGAGGAAATAGGACATTCCAGAGAAATTGAGTCAAATTTATTATCTACTCATTGGAGCTGATTATTTTCCTTTCAATTCTGATCAGAGGCCTGACTGTTCAGACTCCTTTTCAGCCTGACAGTGGAGATCTGGGTTCTAGGAGCAGACAATGGCAATGAAGAAGACTCGCAAGCCCCTAAATTGTCAGCCAACTACCTAGCCAACCCACATGAGATCCTAGAACTCACCCTACCCCAGTCCCAGATCTTATGATATGTTTATGATTTGTCCGTATTGTTTCTTGATGAGCTGACGAGACCTCAGGCCCCGAGACCTGTACCAAAGATGTCAACCAAAGGGTCTCAGTGTTAAGAATTCAAGGACAGATGCAACACAGCAGACAAGTGATACAAGTAAGAAAGTTTATTAAAGTGAAAGCACAGTCTCAAGATGTCAGAATGGGCAAGTTCAAGACAGCTGCAGTCAATGGGGTTTGGGTTATCTTATTGACAGGTGTTAATAAGATGGTGGAATATTCATTACCTGGACCAACGTTTTCTTGGAAGCAAAGTTTTGTACCTCTTCTTATCTGGTCAAGGGTTTCCTGTCATGGCACCCACCATCTTGGGCCTATCTAGTTTGATCAAGTTTCTTGTGGTTGTTTTTGGAGTGCTACCAGGACACATCTGAATTTCCCAGTAGCTGATCATGACTTCCTTTTTGCTGGCTTGCAGGTCCCTGTTAGAATCTAATGAACTGCCACTAACAACATTGTCTAGAATTGTTTCTGTAGGATTATTAAAGATTGTTAAAGTGGCAAAATGGATCAAAACTATTTTCACAGTACTAGGAGAAATGAAGCTTCAGAGAGTTTGTCTTGGGAGCAAAACTGGCAGGAGAAAATCAGAAACCCAACAGAAAAACAGGTTTAGATTCACACCTCCAGAGCTTGCTCTGTCTGCCTTTTCATGAAAGGCACGTTGGCCTTACCTATTTACTCCATGTAAATCGGTTCACCACCGATTCTTGTTCTGGTCCTCCTCTACAGATTGGTCTTCCCCCTGCCCAATCGACCAAGGCCTGAGCACAGGCTCTGCCAGAACACTTGTATTGTGAGATCTCAGTCACTGCCTAAATTCTGCCTGCTCTAGGACCCCGGCTTTCTAGACAAATTTTGGGTTCCCCGTTAACATAATTCCCTGATCTGACACACAGTCACTTAAGGGAAGGAACATATTTTAATTAAAACATATGATTAGCTTTGTCAATTTAAATGAAAATGACTCTAATTTAGACGTAGGCATAGAATTTTAAAGTTAGAAGGGGACTTAGAGATCATGGAGTAAATGGATGGTTTTGGTAATTGTCCTCCCCTGCTGTGCACATTAGCATCTGCATCGCGTTCACTGCTGTCAAATACATATTTTAAGAGAGACAATATGACCTTCGGAACATGGAAAGTTTCTAATCGTTGTACTTCTTAACAATCTTGCCAAAGTCCTCTGACCTTAGAGTTCATGACATAATTATTTATTGGGCTAGGGATAGAATTATTTATGGCTTAGAGTAGATAATAAAAGGGATTACTACACCCAGGCAGTTTCTTCCTTAAACTCACAGTTTTCCTAATCTCTTTCCCTATGGCAACAGAGCAATTACTTTCCAGCATGTGGATTCCTTTGTACTTTAAATATAGATAAATATAATCATGCTAAAAACTTGGGAATTAGCTAGTGCTCCTGAATTAAAATCCCAAACTGAAGAAAAGCATTGATTTGCAGCTTAATTTTCTACACAACCTGGTTACAACTGTACGTAAAGGACCAGATGGCTGTCAACCCATAACAATAATAGTTACGATGAATAAAGCCTTATATGCCTGATCTTGACTAAAACATCATTTGCAGAAAATAGATTAAGTTTGCTGGATTTTGTATTTTTTCTCAGAAATTATAGGTAAAAGTTAGCATACAAAAAAGTTTATAAACCAAAGGATGTTGGCTTGGGGGGGGGGGGGAGGAGGGAAAAGATACAGCAAAGCAGAATCTCTGAGATTATGTAAAAGACTCAAAGGCATCAGATGTGAAAACTAACGTACAGTAAGGAGAGTGCATATTAAAATTGATATTACACAAGTTCCCAAATGACTGTAGGGAGTGTAAGTCTATATCTATTAAAAAAGAGACAATAAGCCTAAAATAAAGTCACTTGAGCTAAGCCCCACGTCAGCAAACCAAAACATAATACCTAATTTGAGTTTCAGCCTCTCCCAGGAGTCATTTTGGCATTACCTGATCAATATAGTAAAGATATCCACATCAAAGACACTCTCTGTCCCCCACAGCAAAGTATCCTTGCCTGAAACAATCCACTCTTTACTAGAAACTTTTTTCTTCCATCTTTTTCTATCTGTAAAAACCTTCTTGAAAGGTCTTCAGAGCTCCTTTCTATCTGCTGGATGGCACGCTGCCAGATTCATGAACCACTGAATAGTGCACCAGTAAGATCTTTAGAACACCTGAATTAAGAAAAATTTCTACAAGCCTGGGTGTGAATTTGTCCTAAATGACAAGTCTACCAAAAATGGAAAGTCCACCTAATACCACCATGAGACTCCCTGCATTTCATATGAATCATTCTATTTTTCTGTTCCAAAATAGCTTTCAAAATATTGTTAATATGTTGTAATTATAATAATTTATGTAAAAACATGTGGCAGCAGCTTATATTCAGTGCCTTAATGAAAATAAAGTTTGTTACTTCTTGGATTAGTAAGATTGAAGAGCAAATAACTAACTGAAGATTTTCTTCCAAGAATATTAAGACATCATTGGAAACTATAGTTTTAATTGTATTGCTGGAATGATAAAATGTAGGTCAAAGTTATATAATGGCAGATCTCCTGGAGATTAAAAGGGATAAAACAAGACCATGTCTTTCCCAAAATGCAGCCTTATAAATAGTCCCGTTCTGTGATGGTCGATGTAATATTTTGAGACAAACCAATTTCTGCTTAGTTCTCAAACTAAAAATCAGTAATTGATGGAGTAGGTGGTTGGCTTGATAATCTAAATTAGATATTGCCTAAATTTGTAAATGTTGTCTCTTATATTCAACTAAGGCTGTCTTTCAATATAATGAGAATAGTACTTCAAATTTTCATTTATTAACTGAATAGTCCTATCTTTATACCTTATACATAATTGACATAAGTATTAATTTCAGTGGTATTAAGCAGAGAAGGTAGAAACAAGTCTTAAAAAAGCAGATCCTAGACCAGTCCCAAGTGTGTTGATAAGGTCATATTTTAATCACTTAATCAATACTAATCCAGAGGTAATCTTTTTAAACAAAAGAGCAATATAATTAGATTCATCACCCAAAGATGATCCAGATAGTGAGGAAGGACTAATTGGGGCAAGATGGTAATAAGGAAAGCCACTTAGTTCTAATCTACATGAAAAACGTTATGGGGCCAGTTCAAGAGCACTTATGATGAAGAGGAAAATAAAGATTAAGACAATGATTAGGGAAATATACAGACCTTACCACTGATTTGATGTGTGGTGGAAGAGAAAGAAGAATCTAGAATAATAGTCACATTTTTGGCTTGTGTAACCTAGTGAGTGTTTCATTTTCCCAGGGAGTAGGAATGGAACACATTTGAGAAGGGAAGATTTTGACTTCCAAACATCTAGAGCTTGAGGGGAGTAACTGCAAACAACGAGTGGGTGGAGTTGAACATGGTGAAACAGGGACTGTGGTTGTAGTAGCCCAAGGGACAGACAGGAAGACAAGTGAAGGGAAGATGATCAGAAACATCACCTTTAGGTGGAGAATTGAAGCTCGGGAGGATGAGCAAAAAGAAAACAGAGCAAAAGAAGGAAATTCAACAAAGACTTATCCAAGCAGCCCAGTTTTAGTAGTGTTTTTATAAAGAGCGAAATAATGAGTAGTGTCTAAACTCAACGCCAAGAGGAAAAAGCAATGAAAAGATGCCATTTCATTCATGAATACCATCAAGTATCCTTAGTCCATAAACATTAGGGAAGAGATGAAATGTGTCTAGAAATACTGTAAAGTTGAAAGTTAATCTCCACGATGGAAATCTTAAAGAGCAGAAGGCTTCAAATTTTGAAGATACTGATTTAACAAAACTAGAGTCCGTTGCCCATATAAGTAAAACCATTAATAAGTTACATTCACCGTTCTAATATAGGCACATTTAAAACATAGGACAGGATTAAAATTTTCTAAATGACTGAATAAAGTAGAAATAAGTGAAATAGTTAAAAAAAATTTATTCCAGCTAATATAACGGTATGAACATGGTGGCTCTCGGTAAAAAGAAATGTGGAAGAAAAAAATACAATCTTGAACAACTCTCTGTGATGGGGTGAAAATGTTCAAAGGGTCAGAAGAACCTTGCCAAAATTAACCAGAAAGTTTTGTTTTCTTCAAATGTTAGCTCAACGTTTATGAGCATCTTCTCTAACATAAAGCTTTTAGTCTGAATAGTAAAAGCAAGCAGTTTATTTTTAAAAGGGGGAAGATTCCTGCTGTGTATTATTCATATTATTTTGATCAAAATGTCTATTGTTTATCACTGAAGAGGAAAGAGATTTCTAAAGAGAATTCATATCCTAGGAGGGGAAAACTCCCATTATAATTATCTCCTGCTCTCCAGCATCCCCACATGTCCTAAGGACAAAGAAATGAAGAAATAAAAATCATTTCAAAAGCTTTCAGAGGCAAGCTGATCATCCTGATGATACAGTGAGACCAGAGTCCTGTAAATTCTCTGAACACCAACCGCTTCCAGATAGCATTTTAATAATTTCATTTAAGCAACGTGCCCTTAGGATTACTTTTTTTTTTTTTTGATTAAAAGAAATCTTTTTGGGAACTGCATATTGTTAAAAGCAAGATTTTCATTTGCAAAGTGCACAGTCTACCTGGGAAGCATACCATGTCCCTAAAAAGCAGTTCTCACCCGAAAAAATTATTACCTTTGTTCTTTACTACAAATAGTAATCTTCACTAGTTAGTAGTCGGGCTACACCATCACAGTTTTCTTCTAACCACTAATACACAGGTGTGGAGATAGGTATTGCTCTTTTCTATATTATGCATTTTATTTTCTCAACATGTTTATCAAGTATTTCATTGTTACATTCTCAGTTGAATAACAAATCTATCAGGTAATTTTAGGTCAGAAAATGATATGAGTTTTAAAAATCAGAGTTAGTTGGAATATTGGGGTCTTGATTCAAAGATATAAACATATAATTTACTAAGAGGCAAGCAATAGGAATAAAATGGAGCCTTAAAATTTGCCTAATGTTAATCCTTAATTCAAAATGATTGTACTGTGGCCTTGACTCCTTGGTTCTGCTAATCAGCTTCATCTTGAAAAGTGAAATAAACTTAGCTCTATTTCATAGGGATTTCAGGATTCAGTGTTAATTAATTACTGATTACAACATATTCCGAAGAAACAAACACTCGGTAAGTATCAAGCTGTGGGCAAGGTTCTATCTCTACCCAACTAGTGAGCTCTGCGTGAGCTTGAAGAAAATCACATAAAAACTTGGGGCTTCAGTTTTGTCATCTTGACAGCATAAACTCCAAATTGCCTTGGCATTATTTGTCCTTGTGAACTCTCCTTGACTAATTAGTTCAGGCTTCCTTTGCACCCCCTCTTCTTACCCCTCCCATTCTTTTTATGCTTCAAGAATCCTCAATTCCATGTAGTTTCCAGAAAATGTTCCATTTCTCATGCCTCCATGCCTTCACATGTACTGATCTTTCTATGCAGAATGCTTCCATCCCAGGAGTTGGCCTGAACTGGCTTTCTGCACTTTCAGCCTACTGCACAATGCTCCTTCAAGCAGCTGAGGTGATCTCTGAGAACTAGGGTCTCCAGTGATGAACAAATCACGCTTATTCGTTCTGCTTTTAAAGGAGTCCTGAACATCTACCTTTTTACCATTAAATACGAAGCTCTTGAAGAAGCTTAAAGTTTATCAAGGATATACACTTGCTTAACGTCTTCAGTAAATATATTTACATAATGGATTTATAGACTGTATTTAAAAAACAAATTATAAGATCAACTTATTGTATATGAAATATTCCGTATGAAAGAACATCTGAAAATGTTACTGAGCAACAACTACGTACTAAGACAAATTGTTAAGTACTGAAAATACAAAGCTAAATTATACAGAGTCCTGGTTCTAGGGATGCTTGGTACCAGAGAAGTGGGCAGGACTACAAATAGACCAACAGAACCATCTGGTGATTTCTATCAATGGATAAACTGTTTTGTGAATTATTTGAGGCCAGAGAATGGAGAGACTAACCCTGCCTAGAAGAGAAGGATCAAGCAGGTGAAGTCTGAAGTGGTCTATTGAAATACTGGCAAGAGAAGGGAAGAAAGACCATTTTAGAAGGAGTGACTGGGATGTGCAGAGATAGCACTGTATTTTGAGAGAACACTAAGAACGGTGTGGTGGGACAGGAGATGTACATACAGGGCAAATGGAGTAGAAAGTCCAAAGCTGTAAACATATTTTGAGGATAGGTGGGGTTAGGAATTATTTTCTTATGGAAAGGAGTGACATGATGTAACTTGTATTACTAGAGGAGGACACATCTCATAAGCTAGGGGAAAAAAAAACAACACAGATGAGAATAAGGAGACAACAGGGGCAGGAAAGGGAGATGAGAATACGTGACCAAGAAGGCCTTAACATTCCTCTCAGCATGACTCAACTTTAGACAAGTTTCTTCCTAATTCCACGCCCCTGACTTCCTTTTTCTTACAGCATTTGCTTGAGAAAATGTGCAATTGTAAGTTCTTTACTGCTTTGAGGCATAACTCTTCTCCCAGCCTCTTCCCATTTAAAAAAAAATTTTTGTGTTTATTTTTGAGAGAGAGAGAGAATGAATGAACGAGCAGGGGAGAGAGAGAGAGAGAGAGAGAGAGAGAGAGAGAGAGAGAGAGAGAGAGAGAGAGAGAAACACAAACAGGCTCCAGGCTCTGAGCTCTAATTCACGAACTGCAAGATCATGACCTGAGACAAAGTCGGACACTTAACCAGCTGAGCCACCCAGGGGCCCCATAGCCTCTTTCCGTTTTCACAACTCATGAATGTCTTCCTCAGAGACCAAGAGCCATCCTTTGTAAACTCAGTCAGCAACAAAGGTGAGGTCCTTACCACCCAGTCTTAACGGGAAGGTGAGAGCCCAACTTCACTAAGCACCAATTACCAAATTGGTAATGTAAGGGGCCTGATCACAATCCCCCTCACTAATGTCCTCTACTACCCCACTAGCTCACTCCAAGCACTTAAAACTTTCCTACATTTAGTTTCAGTGGAGCTCAAGCATTCTACACTGCAACAGTCTTGATCCCTCATGCAATAGTCTTGAGTCAAGTCTTTCTTGAAGTTTTAAATAAATGTCTGGGGTAATTTTTCTTTTATACCTGAAAGAAAGCACTAGCTCTGAAGAGAAGTGCATGGATCAAGTCACATTTCTGAGTTGTAATCGTTAGGGGAAAAGTTGAGGATAATCCTGAGATGTGTAGCTAAGTAGATAATCATATCAAGTGCCTGAACTAGAAGACGAGAGCAGAATTTTTTTTAGTAAGTTCAGTTTAAAACTTGCTACATATCAGATTTCCATAGTAGGGACTAATAGTTGCTGTTGTAACAATGATCTGCAATGAGAGAAAAAAAAATATGGCTGGTGATGTACAAACCAATGGCTACAAATTCATTACACACACCTTTCAAGGAGATGTGAATTGAATACAATTGTAACCAAAGTTTTAATGGAAATAGCATTGAATTCGGAATTTACAAATATGTATTTGAATTCTGGTTCTGAAGTTTAGTTACTAGGTGATCTTGAACAAGCCTTTTAAATTTCCTAAGCACTTGTCTTGTCTCTATCTGTAAGGCAATGCTAAGAATAAAACCTAGTAGTGGTATTTATAAGAGTTATTCAACATTTCTGGTACTCCTACCTTCTAGGAACAAAGATAGGTTGCACTTCCTGGTCTCCCTGTGGTTGAACCGGTTCTAGCCCATGAGTTGTGAGAAGTGATGAACGTCACATATGAAGCTCAGGGGTTTTTTTTTTTTTTTCTAGTTTTGAGATATAATTAACACATAACATTGTATTTGCGTAAGGTTTACAACACAATGGTTTCATATGTATCATGAAATATTTAACATAAGTTTAGTTAAAAATAACAATGTGAGGTGATGGATGTTTTCTTGTGATGACAAGAAATCTTTTAAGATTTACTCTCTGCAACTTTCAAATATACAGTATTTAATGGTGGATGCAAGACCCCTTTTCCCCACTTCTCTTTTCTTCTGACATGTCAATATTTGAGAGGTCTGCTGCTCCCTCAGATTGGCCCAACACACTACAAGCAGGAAAACTCCTTCCTCCTCCAGGATGGTCTAGCTTGAGCAAGAAACAAGCCTTTGTTCTTTGGAGTCTGGAGAGTTTTTGTGATACTAGAATTTTCTCAGAATAACCTACTCTATCCTAAGTGGTATTCAGTTGTGAAACATAAGTGAAAAACAAAAGTATTTACCACAAATCATGATATATTTTTATATTCTTAATTATTGTCAAAACATTCACTTTAAAGTTTAATAAAAGCATGCCAGAGATATTTTCTAATCTGAAATATAGGTGGCAAAAAATTGGAAAAATAGTTTAAAAATTATTTTTAGCATAGATATAACAAAAATTTGTCTTAGAGAATTATTCTTCTAGTTTCCATTATACCATGTGTTATACTACCTTTAAGTTCCGAAGCTTATCAATTTCATACCAAAGTTATAATTTTCCATTATATTATACACACATTCTTAACCCTGCTATTTTTATTAGTGGAAAAAAAAAGGTATCCTGGGAAGATGGCAGCATAGGAGGATGCTGGGCTCACAGCGCGTCCTGCTCATCACTTAGATTCCACCTACACCTGCCTAAATAACCCAGAAAACCGCCAGAAGACTAGCAGAACAGGGTCTCCAGAGCCAAGCACAGACAAGAGGCCCACAGAAGAGGGTAGGAAGGGCAGCGAGGCGGTGCACGCTCCACAGACTGGCGGGAGGGAGCCGGGGCAGAGGGGCGGCCCCCCAGCCAAGCAGAGCCCCCAAGTCTGGCTGGCAAAAGCAGAGGGGCCTGACGGACTGTGTTCCGACAGCAAGCACGACTTAGTGTCTGGGAGGTCATAAGTTAACAGCTCTGCTCGGAAAGCGGGAAGGCTGGAGGACAAAGGGAGGGAGAGCTGCTGAGCCCCCGGATGACAGAGCTCAGTTTGGTGGGGAACAAAGGTGCTCGCCAGCACCATCTCCCCCACCCATCCCCCAGCCAAAATCTAAAAGGGAACCGGTTCCTGCCAGGGAACTTGCTTGCACCGAGCAAACACCCAACACTGTGCTTCTGCGGATCCATTCCTCTGGCAGCAGGTCTGAACCCTCCCGGTGCTACAGGGCCCATCCCGAAGCAGATCTCCAAAGGAAAAGCAAGCTGAGCCTGCCCCTCTCACCCCTGTGCACCTTGCCGATCCACCCCAGCTAATACACCAGATCCCCAGCACCACAAGCCTGGCAGTGTGCAAGTAGTCCAGACGGGCCATGCCACCCCACAGTGAATCCCGCCCCTAGGAGAGGAGAAGAGAAGATACACACCAGTCTGCCTGTGGCCCCAGCGGTGGGCTGGGGGCAGACATCAGGTCTGACTGCGGCCCCGCCCACCAACGCAAGTTATTCAAGACAACACTGGGGAAGTGCCCCACAGTCCCGCACCACTCCAGGGACTATCCAAAAGGACGAAACAGAAGAATTCCCCTCAAAAAACGTCCAGGAAATAACAACATCTAATGAACTGATCAAAAAGGATTTAAACAATATAACAGAAAGTGAATTTAGAATAATAGTTATAAAATTAATTGCTGGGCTTGAAAACAGTATAGAGGACAGCAGAGAATCTCTTGCTACAGAGATCAAGGGACTAAGGAGCAGTCAGGAGGAGCTCAAAAATGCTTTAAACAAAATGCAAAACAAAATGGAAACGATCACGGCTCGGATTGAAGAGACAGAGGAGAGAATACGTGAAATAGAAGATAAAATTATGGAAAAAGAGGAAGCTGAGAAAAAGATAAAAAAGTCCAGGAGTATGAGGGGAAAATTAGAGACCTAAGTGATACACTAAAAAGAAATAATATACGCATAATTGGTATCCCAGAGAAGGAAGAGAGAGGGAAAGGTGCTGAAGGCTTACTTGAAGAAATAATAGCTGAGAACTTTCCTGAACTGGGGAAGGAAAAAGGCACTGAAACCCAAGAGGCACAGAGAACTCCCTTCAGACATAACTTGAATCGACCCTCTGCACGACATGTCATAGTCAAACTGACAAAATACAAGGATAAAGAGAAAATTCTGCAAGCAGCTAGGGATAAACATGCCCTAACATATAAAGGAAGACCTATAAGACTCGTGACTGATGTCTCTTCTGAAACTTGGCAGGCCAGAAAGGATTGGCACGAGATCTTCAATGTGTTGAACAGAAAAAAATATGCAGCCGAGAATCCTTTATCCAGCAAGTCTGTCATTTAGAATAGAAGGAGAGATAAAGGTCTTCCCAAACACTGAAGGAATTTGTCACCACTAAACCAGCCCTACAAGAGATCCTAAGGGGGATCCTGTGAGACAAAGTACCAGAGACATCGCTACAAGCATAAAACCTACAGATATCACAATGACTCTAAACCCATACCTTTCTATAACACTGAATGTAAATGGATTAAATGTGTCAACCAAAAGACACAGGGTATCAGAATGGATAAAAAAACAAGACCCATCTATTTGCTGTCTACAAGAGACTCATCTTACACCTGAGGACACCTTTAGATTGAGAGTGAAGGGATAGAGAACTATTTATCATGCCACTGGAAGTCAAAAGAAAGCTGGAGTAGCCATACTTATATCAGACAAACTAGACTTTAAAGGCTGTAACAAGAGATGAAGGAAGGCATTATATAATACTCACAGGGTCTATCCATGAGGAAGAACTAACAATTATAAATGTCTATGCACCAAATACAGAAGCCCCCAAATATATAAAACAATTACTCACAAACATAAGCAACCTTATTGATAAGAATGTGGTCATTGCAGGGAACTTTAATACTCCACTTACAACAATGGATAGATCATCTAGACACACGGTCAATAAAGAAACAAGGGCCCTGAATGATACATTGGATCAGATGGACTTGACAGATATATTTAGAACGCTGCATCCCAAAGCAACAGAATATACTTTCTTCTCAAGTGCACATGGAACATTCTCCAAGATAGATCATATACTGGGTCACAAAACAGCCCTTCATAAGTATACAAGGATTGAAATCATACCATGCATACTTTCAGACTACAATGCTATGAAGCTTGAAATCAACCACAGGAAAAAGTCTGGAAAACCTCTAAAAGCATGGAGGTTAAACAACACCCTACTAAAGAATGAATGGGTCAACCAGGTAATTTGAGAAGAAAAAAATATATGGAAACAAACGAAAATGAAAATACAACAATCCAAACGCTTTGGGACGCAGCGAAGGCAGTCCTGAGAGGAAAATACATTGCAATCCAGGCCTATCTCAAGTAACAAGAAAAATCCCAAATACAAAATCTAACAGCACACCTAAAGGAAATAGAAGCAGAACAGCAAAGACACCCCAAACCCAGCAGAAGAAGAGAAATAAAGATCAGAGCAGAAATAAACAATATAGAATAAAAAAAAAAAAAACTGTAGAGCAGATCAATGAAACCAAGAGTTGGTTTTTTGAAAAAAATCACCAAATTGATAAACCTCTAGCCAGGCTTCTCAAAAAGAAAAGGGAGGTGACCCAAATAGATAAAATCATGAATGAAAATGGAATTATTACAACCAATCCCTCAGAGATACAAGCAATTATCAGGGAATACTATGAAAAATTATATGCCAACAAACTGGACAACCTGGAAGAAATGGACAAATTCCTAAACACCCACACGCTTACAAAACTCAATCAGGAGGAAATAGAAAGCTTGAACAGACCCATAACCAGCGAAGAAATTGAATCAGTCATCAAAAATCTCCCAACAAATAAGAGTTCAGGACCAGATGGCTTCCCAGGGGAGTTCTATCAGACATTTAAATCAGAGATAATACCTATCCTTCTCAAGCTATTCCAAAAAATAGAAAGGGAAGGAAAACCTCCAGACTCATTCTATGAAGCCAGTATTACTTTGATTCCTAAACCAGACAGAGACCCAGTAAAAAAGAGAACTACAGCCCAATATCCCTGATGAATATGGATGCAAAAATTCTCAATAAGATACTAGCAAATCGAATTCAACAGCATATAAAAAGAATTATTCACCATGATCAAGTGGGATTCATTCCTGGGATGCAAGGCTGTTTCAACATTCACGAATCAATCAAAATGATACATCACATTAATAAAAGAAAAGATAAGAACCATATGACCCTGTCAATCGATGCAGAAAAGGCCTTTGACAAAATCCAGCACCCTTTCTTAATAAAAACCCTCAAGAAGTCGGGATAGAAGGAACATACTTAAAGATCATACAAGCCATTTATGAAAAGCCCACAGCTATCATCATCCTCAATGGGGAAAAACTGAGAGCTTTTTCCCTGAGATCAGGAACACGACAGGGATGTCCACTCTCACTGCTGTTGTTTAACATAGTGTTGGAAGTTCTAGCATCAGCAATCAGACAACAAAAGGAAATCAAAGGCATCAAACTTGGCAAAGATGAAGTCAAGCTTTCACTTTTTGCAGATGACATGATATTATACATGGAAAATCCGATAGACTCCACCAGAAGTCTGCTAGAACTGATACATGAATTTAGCAAAGTTTCAGGATACAAAATCAATGTACAGAAATCAGTTGCATTCTTATACACTAATAATGAACCAACAGAAAGACAAAGAAACTGATCCCATTCACAATTGCACCAAAAAGCATAAATACCTAGGAATAAATCTAACCAAAGATGTACAAGATCTGTATGCTGAAAACTATAGAAAGCTTATGAAGGAAATTGAAAAAGATATAAAGAAATGGAAAAATATTCCGTGCTCATGGATTGGAAGAATAAATATTGTCCAAATGTCAATACTACCCAAAGCTATCTACACATTCAATCCAATTCCGATCAAAATTGCACCAGCATTCTTCTCGAAACTAGAATAAGCACTCCTAAAATTCATATGGAACCACAAAAGGCCCCGAATAGCCAAAGGAATTTTGAAGAAGCTCAAAGCAGGAGGCATCAGAATCCCAGACTTTAGCCTCTACTACAAAGCTGTCATCATCAAGACAGCATGGTATTGGCACAGAAACAGACACATAGACCAATGGAATAGAATAGAAACCCCAGAACTAGACCCACAAACGTATGGCCAACTCATCTTTGACAAAGCAGGAAAGAACATCCAATGGAAAAAAGACAGCCTCTTTAACAAATGGTGCTGGGAGAACTGGACAGCAACATGTAGAAGGTTGAAACTAGACCACTTTCTCACACCAGTCACAAAAATAAACTCAAAATGGATAAAGGACCTGAATGTGAGACAGGAAACCATCAAAACCCTAGAGGAGAAAGCAGGAAAAGACCTCTCTGACCTCAGCCACAGCAATTCCTTACTTGACACATCCCCAAAGGCAAGGGAATTAAAAGCAAAAATGAATTACTGGGACCTTATGAAGATAAAAAGCTTCTGCACAGCAAAGGAAACAACCAACAAAACTAAAAGGCAACCAACGGAATGGGAAAAGATATTTGCAAATGACATATTAGAGAAAGGGCTAGTATCCAAAATCTATAAAGAGCTCACCAAACTCCACAACCAAAAAACAAATAACTCTGTGAAGAAATGGGCAGGAAACATGAATAGACACTTCTCTAAAGAAGACATCCGGATGGCCAACAGGCACATGAAAAGATGCTCAACATCGCTCATCAGGGAAATAAATACAAATCAAAACCACACTCAGATATCACCTCACGCCAGTCAGAGTGGCCAAAATGAACAAATCAGGAGACTATAGATGCTGGAGAGGATGTGGAGAAACAGGAACCCTCTTGCACTGTTGGTGGGAATGCAAATTGGTACAGCCACTCTGGAAAACAGTGTGGAGGTTCCTCAGAAAATTAAAAATAGACCTACCCTATGACCCAGCAGTAGCACTGCTAGGAATTTACCCAAGGGATATAGGAGTACTGATGCATAGGGCCACTTGTACCCCAATGTTCATAGCAGCACTCTCAACAATAGCCAAATTATGGAAAGAGCCTAAATGTCCATCCACTGATGAATGGATAAAGAAATTGTGGTTTATATACACAATGGAATACTACGTGGCAATGAGAAAAAATGCAATATGGCCCTTTGTAGCAACGTGGATGGAACTGGAGAGTGTGAGGCTCAGTGAAATAATCCATACAGAGAAAGACAGATACCATATGTTTTCACTCTTATGTGGATCCTGAGAAACTTAACACAAACCCATGGGGGAGGGGAAGAAAAAAAAGAAGAGAGAGGTTAGAGTGGGAGACAGCCAAAGCATAAGAGACTCTTAAAAACAGAACAAACTGAGAGTTGATGGGGGGTGTGAGCGAGAGGAGGGCACCTTTTGGGATGAGCACTGGGTGTTGTATGGAAACCAATTTGACAATAAACTTCATATATTGAAAAAAAAATAAAAACCAAAAAAATAAAAATAAAAATATAATAATGCTAAAAAAAAAAAAAAGGTCCCACAATCTCTTGTTAACAAAATCCATCATAAGTAACTAACTTCTGGGCATATTTACAATGTCAATGGCTGATAATTGTCATAAAATTGATTGTATTCATGTGTGACTTACAGTGCATTGTGAGCTTGTAGCATGTAAGTACAGTGTACAATAGGATCCAACAAATATTTTCTCCTCTGTTGAATTATAATTGATAAAAATGATCTATTTAAGATGAGCTAAAACCAACCTCTGATGACAAATGCATAAACAAAAAGCTTAATGCTGGGTCATAGCTTGCTAAGACAAGATAAGATTAAGTTTGGGGTTAAATAGAGAATGGATTTCCAAAATGTGAGGCAGGGCCTCAGAAACTGCTTTATTATTTTCCAAATTGGAAGAACTTCCAAGACCATTGGAGGAGACTTGCATATAATGAGTTTTCAGGAGAGAGAAACTAATGATGGAGTGAACACCTCACAATTTAGGGGTCTTGTCTGTAGGTATTTGAATTTCATCCTTCAAACAGCCAAACAAAGGCTGAATAGTCACCCACTACATTATTATTTTTGCTATGTACAGATCTTTATTTTCATTAACTTTCAGGGTCATCATGTTTGGAAATTAGGAGGGAGCAAAGGGACTCACTCCTCCTGCCAAATAACAAATTAGCATCTTACATTGTTTATTAACTGCATCCAATTGCGAATGTCACCAAACAGCTATTAAACAGCAAGTCCTATGCACAAGACTCAATGGTGCATGACACTCTGATTAGGTGCAGTTTTCTCTAAAAGGGTGATTATTCTTAGAAGGAATATTTCATTACCTTTAATCTGAGTCCAGTTTATGCAACCATAACCTGAAGCCTCATAAGGTATGTAACCAAACCTCAGTATAAATCTATCAATGCTGTGGGTTATCTTAATGAACCATCTGTATGATTGAAATGCACTATTCTGAGTTATGTGTCAGAGCTTATTAAAACTCTCATCAATTGCATTGTTGAAATTTTAAAAAGGTTCTACTATTTTAATGCATGATTTGTATTACCCTTCACTTGAAACAAAGCGGTGCTCTCTGCAGTTTCCAAGCAACATATCTTTTTCAATTACTATTTAGTATTGAATTCTGGCCCTAGATTTCTAATGCACTTCCCTTCATCACTGTGTGTATAGAGTCTTGCAGAAGAATAAAACTATCCCATTACTTTGCCCAAATCTGCTATATGTCATATGTAAACCTTTCATAAACAAGATAAATGCATTAGGACATTTAAAAATGACTTATCAGTTGAACTTACTTTAAGCAAAAGAAGAATTCAATGTAGTTAAAACTCTGTTCAAAAAGAATTTTTACTGATTGGAGTTTTCATCTTATTTAATAAAAAATAAAGAATTCTGAACTCAACCATATTCACTCTTACACTGTAGACTAAGATAGGATTACAACTACAGAGTAGCAAAAGTTTGACTAAAGCAGGCTCATAAACATGATAATGAAACATATGTTTATCATGTCCTTGGCTTTGATTTAAGCCATTGACATATATAAGTTTTATAATGCTCAAATTAATGCTTAGATAAGTTAGCCACTAGCATTAGTCTCACTTTATAGATGAGGCAACATTTGAACCAAGATAGTCTGACTTGGAACAATTAAGTAATTGATGTTCCAAAATTGTCATAATTGATAGTCCTACTTCAAGTTAAATCTAATCATCTACCAAAAGAAATTAACAAAGTTTCAACACATCCAAAATTAGTTGTGAGTTTTATAAAGTTACACAGTAATTGATTATTCAAAAAGCAATTAAAATTTCATGATAAACCTTGCAGAGGAAAGCATTAGAAGTAAATGAGACATTTTATTCCCTGTGCATGGAGTTCCATCCCTACTGTTCCCTAACCTACTGTTAACCTATTTCTGTAGAAGTTCCACTGCTTTTTTATGTTGCTAGGGCAAATTCCCCTAAAAAAGAGCGAGGATATGGAAAAGACTTGACAAAGTAGCTTTTGTTGCCGACAAGAGATTCTCCACTGCTAGAGCCTCTGTATGTTTCTCTGTAAACCTACATGTTACTGGTATTTTCCAGGCCAGTAATGAAATCAAGTGGGATAAAATGCATCAGTTCATCACATAGCATATTCTAATTATTTACTTTAACAGATATGGCTTGGTTTCCTCATACACAGTGATTTATAAACTTCTTAGCTTTCTCGCAAGCGTCGATAACACATTTTGATTAAGTGACACAATGCAGAAGACAAAAATTGGCTTCTGAAAAAGATGTTTTTTAATGCTTGGTAGGTTTTCTTGGGTAGTGGACAGAATTTGTACATAATGAGAATATATGCAGGGGGTTTAACGGTTTTGATGTGATTATCCAGCATGATAACAAATTGCTTAGCAACATACAGTTAGCAGCCAAAAAAAAAAAAAATAATAATAAGTTTACCATGGATATGTAAAAATAGCCCTAGGTGGCTAGATATTTTACACGCACTGCTGTTAGGAGATGTATTCTATGCTCTACTGTTCCAAATCCCAAAATAAATGGGACACTTCTGTTTTTAGCTTTGGTGCCTTAACACCAAGTGTGTAGAGGAGCTCAAGTTCACCACTAACTGTAAATGGAATAAAATATGCCACTCCCTTGGTTCCTCCCATAAGTAGCCGTGGATTATTTATTATATGCTTATTATCTCATCATACCAAACAGAATTCAAACAAAATACTAATTAAAGTAGCCCTACATCGGGCTCTGTGCTGACAGCTCAGAGCCCAGAGCCTGCTTCATGTTCTGCGTCTCCCTCTCTCTCTTCCCCTCCCTTGCTCTTGCCATCTATGTCTCTCAAAAATAAACATTAAAAAAATTTAAAAAAATTTAAGTAATTAGGAATACCTTGCCATGTGTCTCCAAACCGTGGCCATGTCTATCTCTTGAAGGAACGGTTCTTTAATCTTTTCATTTTGGTTCACCACTTTATGCAAACCTCAGTGCCTGATACAGAGTGAGCAGAACACCTGAAAGAATGTTGCTGAATAAAGAATTCCTATTGTTTACTGGTCTAACTGACCTGCATGAGCCTACATGGTAGCATAAAGAGTATCAGAACTGCCACTGTTTACACCACTAATGCCCAGATGCAAGACAATACTAGTCAAACCTTGCACGATCCTTTCTGGCCAATGAGAAGGACAGACAAGTGATAGTTTGTATGTGTGCGAGATGTGGAGGGAGGGAAGAATAAAAACAGAAACATCAGCAACAGTCTTCATGAAAATCATTCTCAGTTTGGTTTACTTCCAGATCTGCCATCTTAAATTCCTCTGTCACAGCCAGAGGAATGTTTCTGAAACACAAATTTCATCAGTCTTCTCTTCCCCATAGAAAGTCCTTTAATTTTCTTCCATATTGCAACATTTTAAGCATTCTCCCTCACTACCACCACCCATGTTGTTTATGGTCAAGACATACTAAAGATGATTGTGTCTTTGCAAGAAGAACCAAAACAAAACCACTAGAAAACTCAGACATTAAATATATAAAACTACCATCATCAATAGCTATTCTTACCCATTTTTCCTCCTATTCACCTATAGGAATTATCTTTATATAATGTGTACTCGTTCAGAATTCACTTTTCTATCCATTGATACTACTTTCATCCCTTCTTTGCTCCCTTCTCAGGAACTGGATACACGAAATGTGCCTGGCCCCTCCTTGTATCTTTCAACTCTTTTGTGCATCCTCCCAATTACTATTTAAACATAATCTGGTACTTTGCATAGAAATTCCTCCCAAAGCCCATGTTCCTTTTTTAAAACTACTATTCTCTTCCCTATATTCCACAACTCAACTTATAGGCCAATCAAAATCAATGTGACTGCTCCTGCCGAAGTTACCAATGACTTTACGCACGCAAAATCAGGAACTGGATTCTGTGACTGCTCCATTTTTGAGAGACAGTTACTGCACTTTTCACGATTTCCCTGATTCTTCCTTCTTCGCACTCTTGTTTTCTCCATTTTTGTTGAAACTTCAAATACAAGAGTTCCTTAGGGCTTTGTCCTATACACTCTCTTCTTTGAAAACTATACTATTCTTGTAAGGAATCACATCACCTCCTATGGAATAAAAACTAATCTGTATATTGAAGGGTAGCAAAATGTACTACCCCAAACATGCCACTTTGTCATATTGACCATTTTGAGCTGTAAAACCTAAAAACAGCAAATGATGGTCGAGGCTTTCTCTGAACGTCCCTTCTTCAAAATAAATTATCCAAAAGGAACTTAATTGTCATAGATCCCTTTCCTGAGAGTCAGTTTTATCAACAAAGGGAGGTTGACTAATCAGAATACACAAAGTCAACACTATACCCAGACCAGCTTGTCACAAATTATTACCAATTATCACACCTCCCGTCTATTCTAAAGACTTATCCTAAAAATCATTGGCTCTCCCCTAAAAGGACTGTAACAGCCCTGCATCTCTTTTCCTTGTTAAGATGGTATTTAGCCCTGAATTCTCAAGCCACCTTTTTGAGTTACTCATTTTTCCCTGGTTATCTTCCCACCTATACATGACATACAGGTTAATAAACTCCTGTTTTTCTCTTGCTATTTTGCGTCTTATTAACTGGGGTCTCAGCCAAGAACTCAGGAGAGTAAGAAAAATTTTTCTTCCCTTACAATGTCAACAAACTCCAAATTTACTGATAGGTGAGACCTCATTATTGAGTTCTGTGCACACATATCTGACTGCCTATTCAGCATTTCTACTTGGGTAACTCTCAGGCATCTGAAACACAATCTATCCAAACTGAATACCTGATCATCTTCCTTCCTCTTCCCCTCCCCATCCATTTTCCCTCCAGTGTTTCCTTTATCCACTGATAAAGGAAACCCTCGATATCCTTGGAGACTGATTCCCTTCTGTAACCAATCAGCACATCTCTAGTTTTTTATCTGATCATACCTCAAATCCATTCACTTCTCTCCCTTTGCATTATAATTATAACCAAGCCAAGTTAACATTGTTGTCCACATGACACCATTGGCCTCTAAGGTTGTCTTCCTAGGTGTTCTCTTACTTTGTTCTAACCTCGCCATTGTTTACAGAGAACCTAGAATAACCTTAATTTTTTTAAATTTTATTTTTGAGAGAGCAAGCAAGCAAGCAGGGGGTGGGGGGCTGGGCAGAGAGAGAGAGAGGGAGACAGAATCCAAAGCAGGCTTCATGCTGTCAACAGAGAGCCTGACATGGGGCTTGAACTCATGAACTGTGTGTCCATGACCTGAGCTGAAACCAAGAGTTGAACACTTAACCAACACTCAACCAGAAACCCCAAAAGGTAGAATAAGCTTGAAAAAAAAAAATCAAACTTGCACATCTGATCATGCCAATTCTCTCTTCAATATGCTTTGATTTCCCACTGGTCTTAGTATAGCTTTCAAAATATTTAACCTAAGTGACAAAAGCCCACTATATTCACTACTGCCTAGCTCATTAGGTTCAAATTAATGAACTCTTGCAACTGTTTTAGCCACCTGTGTCTCCATTTCTTTACTTAAAAATGAATCCTCTTTTCTCTCCTCTGAACACTGCATGATATCTATCAATCTGTCAGAAAGCTTTCCCTATTTCTTCTAGTCTTGAAAACCTTGAATCACCTTTCATCAGGGCTGAGATTGTATCCTATGCTTCTGGAAAAATATACCTGACTCTCTAGGCTATTTTGAGGGTTCCCTGTTATAGTATCTCATTTTATTTTTTCATGTGATATTTAGCAAATGCATTAAAATAACTTATGTGATTTTCTGTTGCATGTATGCATAACATACTAGTCATGATTCCATGAAACCAAGAACCTTGTCTTTATTTTTTATCACACTCTGCCAAGTTAATACTAAAGAAAAACCTATGAAATAGATATTGGATTAATTATGCAACCATGTTACTGAGGCATTTTTCTTTAGTTATTCCTCACCTTTAGCAAAAACCAAAGATAAACCAACTACAGAGTTTAATGGAGTTCTTACCAAATTCCCTAGGCCTTCTGTGTCCCACAGGTTTGAAGACAATATTAATCAATTAGTGTACTGGTGACTCTTCCTATTTAGTGTATCAAATATCCTATAAGAGGTTATTTTGGGCTTTCAAGATTAGCAAGAGATCCTTACAATTTTACCTTGAGAATCCACATTTCGTAAGTTAGATCCCTCATACGATCATATTTGAGCTTTAGATATTTAAATGAATCATCTGAAGTTTATCACAAGTATCAAGGCCAAATAGGCATTAATTTATTGCATGTTTTATTAAAATACATGAGGTAACCTATAAAAATGGCAGGGTAGGGGCGCCTGGGTGGCTCAGTGGGTTGAGCGTCCGACTTCAGCTCAGGTCCTGATCTCGCAGTCCGTGAGTTCAAGCCCCGTGTCAGGCTCTGTGCTGACCGCTCAGAGACTGGAGCCTGTTTCAGATTCTGTGTCTCCCTCTCTCTCTGACCCTCCCCCATTCATGCTGTCTCAAAAATAAATAAACGTTAAAAAAAAAACTTTAAAAAAATGGCAGGGTAAAAAATTCTCTAAAATACTCTTAATCATTTGGGTTTACATTCCCCCCCTTCAACCTATTCGTAGAATAATGAGAGGTCATCTTAAGAATTTTTACTTCCAAAAAATAATGCACTTGAATAAATCATTCCAGAAAATTTCAGATTAATTTGGCATTTGCTCACAAGTTGCAGATGTTATGTTCCATTTATATTCATGTCCCACCAAGAAAATTTAAAACATAAAATAGTAGTTGGCCCTTTTGAAAACCTAAATTATATAAAATTGAAATAACACATTTTAAGAATATTGGATTGGAATTTCATAATTAAGAATACTACTTTTGGGATGCCTGGGTGGCTCAGTTGGTTAAGCATCTCACTCTTGGTTTTGGCTCAGGTCATGATCTCACAGTTCATGAGTTCAAGCCCCACATGGGGCTCCATGCTGACAGTGTGGAGCCTGTTTGTGATTCTCTCACCCACCCGCCTCTGTCCCTGCCCAGCTTGCACATGTGCATGCTTTCTCTGAAAATAAACAAAAATTAAAAAAAAAAAACGTACTTTCATTTATATTTCTATTAGTGTTTATCTCACAAATTCTAGTTTATATCATAATAACTAGAAAGTCAGTGGAGTGTAAACCACCTTCTTGGTACATTTTATTGTCTATCTTCATTCAAAATTTTAATAAACTAAGTTAGAATCATTGGCACAACTAAGGTTTCAGTTAAATCTAAACAAAAACTGAACACACAGCAAGGGGCAGGAAGATCGTGCATCAGTCATGTGCTATTGTAAAACACTGAATTCTTATGTTCATAAACATAACATTCAGGTACAAAAACTCAATACATCAAAACCACATACAGTGAATCACAGTACTCTTGACATACATAGAAATAGGTCTGTTTGAAGATATTTATCAACCACAATTTTATTAGAATTGTGGACTGAATGGCAACCTGTACTGAAAATTTATGTTTCTACTGAGAGACATGATATGATAGAGTAGGAATGGAATGTAGGCATTAGAAGTCAATGTTTGAAAAGATGTTTTACCCACGTAACTTATTTGCCTAATCATTCTATTCCTCCAGAGATAGTATAGAATTGACAAATGCAATGTTCTTCTAGGCGTGAAGTATTTTGCTGTATTCATACAGAAATTGTAACCTCACCATTTGATTTCAGTTAGAGACTTTTTAAGCACTGCTTAAAATTTTACAACACAGATAAGCAATTCAAAATGGAAATGTACAGTTATAATAAAAATATTTTTGAAAAATTACCAATTTGGGTTTTTTTTAATTTTTTTTAACGTTTTTTATTTTTGAGAGAGAGCAAGACAGAACGTGAACGGGGCAGGGTCAGAGAGAGGGTGACACAGAATCTGAAACAGGCTCCAGGCTCTGAGCTGTCAGCACAGAGCCCAATGCGGGACTCGAACTCACAGACCGTGAGATCATGACCTGAGCGAAGTCGGCCGCTTAACCAACTGAGCCAGCCAGGTGCCCCCATTATTACCAATTTGTAGTAGAGCATCACATAAATGACTCTTTGTCCTGATTCCATTCCAGCGCATTCTTCTCATGGGTGCCCAACCTTACTGTGACACAATGCACACAGAAGCAGCGAGGCATGGGGAATGACAGGTACCTAAATGTGAATCCTTCTTTCAAGAGTTTGAGCTCTTTCCACAGGATAAATCACTTAACATCTGAGATAATTATATTTACTTTCAAGCAAGATTATGAAGATTGGAGAGAATATAAATTGACCAGCCATACTTAGCTCATACTAGATAAAAATGTGAATGTTTTTATTAGGTGGTCCAAAAAAATCCTATATATGTCCTGTAAGAAAATATCTTTCATCTTTATAAGATGGCCAAGAATTAAAGAACAGAAATATTTGGCAGAATTATGGAGAATAGAGAATCTTAGAAAAGCAGTAGAAAAATAATTTGTATTTAAATAGTGCCTATTTTTCCCTGGTTGCTTTATATATTTTGTATCAAAATTCTACAATAATATTATAAAGTAGGTTTTTTGTTTTGTTTTTTAACTCCCGATCTTCCAAAGAGGATATTGTGGCTCTAGGAGCTTAATGTACTTTTCTTCTTGACACCAAATCCCGTGTTCATGCTTCCTTAGGCTGGGCTCTAGAATCTCTATGTATGTTGTCCATAATTCAGGAAATACATTTAGTGGGAAAAGCCTAGACCTGCCTTCTAGTGAAGGGCAGAAGACAGGTCTACAGGAGCCTGAAACTGAGGGCATTAAGACTTCCTGTCCAAACTTCTGCCAAAGAAGGCTGCTGGTATACAATTGTGGTAACTTCTACAAAATATATTGATATGTATATCTTTGTGTATTTTAGATATACCCACACATTTGTGTTTTTAAATATACATATTTTTTCCTTCAATATAAACAAAAAAAATCAACATCCAATGTGCACTTATAACAAAGTATTCTGGACCTCGCATTAGGGAGTAAGACAGAGCTCATTAAATTAAATGGCATTTAAGCTTTGACCTGAAAGACAGAAGAATCTAACCAGAACTGCATGGCAATAGAAAAACTGAACTGTGTACAAAATGGTATAGGGGTCAAGGAAGTGTTCACAAATGGAGGAGGAGATTGGGATCCCAGGCAAAGTGTTATTGGAATAATCTGGACAGGGCAAGATGCTTCTAATAGGTTTAGTTTGTTAGTGCAATGGGAAGACTTACTAAAAATACATGAAGTAAATAACTTTACAAGAAAGCAAATGTTAAAATCTCACACCTTAAGTTAATGTTAGTCATAACCTAACTTTTTGCAGGAGTAAAAGTTCTTCTTTATGATTAGAATACTTTAAAGAGAGGTCCTGCTGTGAGAAAAGTTTAATTGGTTGTTTTCTATATTCTGTGAAATGCACTTTTAAGAACTTGCTCCTTGGCAGCAAAATTGGCATTTTGCAATGTGTGTGGAGCCTGTATTATAATGAGACATAGGGACCTTTTCAGGGATAGAGCAACACAGCCTGTTGAACATTTATATTCAGTTTTCTAAATAATTAAGAACAGAATTTCCCAGATTAGCTCAAGAGCTTCTTCTCGTCTCTGATTAAGAACTGGTTGGGAGACAGAATAAGGAATGTCATTGAAGTCTGCACTATCTTGATTACTTACAAAATTTAAGTATTTTGTAAGTGATTTAAAGCAATTGTTTAAGGCAATTATTCTTAAAGTGTCATCAACCAACCAGCAGCCTCAGTATCACCTGGGAATCCATTAGAAATGAACATTCTTAAATAAAAATAAAAAGGGGCACCTGGGTTGCTCAGTCAGTTGAGTGACTCTTGATTTCACCTCAGGTCATGTTCCCAAGGTCATGGGATCAAGCTCCACACTGAGCTGCTTAAGATTCTCTTTCTCTCTGCCCCTCTCCCTCACTTGCATTCTAAGGTTAAAAAAAAAAAAAAAAAAAAGAAAATTCTGGGGTCCCACCTCAGATCTACTGAATCAAAATCCTGAGGTAAATCCAGCACTGTGTTTTATAACCCTTCCATGTGATTCCAAAAAACACTTAATTTTGAGAACCAGTACTTAGAACTTCCTCCCACCTTATTACTAATCATCAGGGAAATGCAAATCTAAACTACAATAAAGATATCACCTTACATCAGAATGAGTGGAATCAAAGAAAGAAATAAGTGCAGGTATATATGTAAACTGATGAAGCCACTGTGGAAAGCAGTATGGAGGTTCCCAAAAAAATTAAAAATAGAATTACCATATGATCCAGTAATTCCACTGGTGGGTGTTCATCCACAGAAAAGAATACTAATTCAAAAAGACATATGCACCACTACATTCACTGCAGCATTATTTACAATAGCTAAGATATGGAAGCAACTCAAGGGTCCATCCAGAAGTGGATAAAGAGGTGGTATATATACCATGGAAAATTACTCAGCCATAAAAAATGCAATCTTGCCATTTGCAACAACATGTATGAGCTGGAGGGGAATGCTAAGTGAAGTCAAGGAAAGATAAATAACATGATTTCACTTAAAAATGGACAAAAAAAGACTCAGAGAACTGGTAGTTGCCAAAGAGAAGGGGGGAAATAAAGTAGGGGGATGGGGGAAATAAAGGGGATTAAGAGGAGATCCTGGGTGGCTCAGTCAGTAAGCGGTAAGCGTCCGACTTCAGCTCAGGTCATGATCTCACGGTTTGTGAGTTTAAGCCCCACATCGGGCTCTGTGCTGACAGCTCAGAGCCTGGAGCCTGCTTCAGATTCTGTGTCTCCCTCTCTCTCTCTGCTCCTCCCTCTCTCTCTCTCTCTCTCTCTCTCTCTCTCTCAAAAATAAACATTAAAAAAAAAATAAAGAGGATTAAGAGCAACAAACTTCAAGTTATAAATCATGGAGATATAAGGTACAGCATGGAGAATTAGTGATAATATTGTAACATTGTATGGTGAGTATACTCATTGTGGTAAACACTGAATAATGTATAGAATTGTTTAATCAATTCATTATATACAACTAACGTATGTTAGGTTAAAGTAGAATTTTTTTTTTACCTATTAGTTGGAAACTGCATAAAAGAAATCACACATATCCAAGGACCACTCAAATGCATGTAGTCCCATCCCTGTATGGTTTTTGTACATTATCAACATCAGTAGTCTGTACATTACATTCTTTCTCTTAACACAATGTGAACCAGTAATCACGCTCCCCTTATCCCACTCCAGCATTACCTCCTCTGATTTTGTCAACTCCTGGCTATCTGGCTTCCACCCCAGAGACTACTTCTCTTTGGTAATTCTTGTGAGCTCCTCACTTAATGCGTCTTAAAAATTGCATGCCTGCTTATTATCTATGTCCTACTAGAATTTAATTGCTTGCTACTAGGTGATTTTACTGTGTTGTTCACTATTCTATTTGTAGCAGCTGGAAAAGTACCTGGCAGAGATTACTTGCTCAACAAAATGTTTTAAATGGCAAAGAAAATAACTTGCTTTCAATTCCTCGGGTACTCTACAAGGTTAACACACTTCATTAACATCAGTATTCAAAATCATGAAATCTCCACCATGGACTTCAATAGTACTTCAGTGTCTGGCTCTCTCTATATGGTTCTCAGTCTTCTGTTTTCATTATCCCTTGCTGGAGATTCTTTTTCTCTTTGTTTTGCAACCTTATCCATTCATAGAGGCACAAAATGATGGTAATTCAAGAAGGCAAATTTTGAAATCAGATCCTATGCAAATTACATGCTATAAGCCTTGCTTATCTCATCTGTAAATTGGCGTCCTGATATTATTTATCCTGTGGTATTTTGAATACTAGATGAAATTGCAAATTATAGCAACTAACCCTTACTACGTTTTGTCATTGTTCCTCTGTAAATAATGGAAATCACTAACCTCCAACTTTTAACTTTTTCAGATCTACATTTTCAACTTCCTGATGGCCAATACAGATTTTTTAACTTTCTTTTTATTTTTTTTTCAACATTTTTTTATTTATTTTTGGGACAGAGAGAGACAGAGCATGAACGGGGGAGGGGCAGAGAGAGAGGGAGACACAGATACGGAAACAGGCTCCAGGCTCTGAGCCATCAGCCCAGAGCCTGACCCGGGGCTCTAACTCCCAGACCGCGAGATCGTGACCTGGCTGAAGTCGGACGCTTAACCGACTGCGCCACCCAGGCGCCCCAGATTTTTTAACTTTCTATTCAACTTGTTACCACCACACTGATTAGTTTTCCTCTTCTTTCAGATGACTTGGGAACCCTTGGCTCAACTGCTCACTTCTCATCTTCAACATCCAATCAGCTGTATTTAGTTTTAAGTTACATGATCATCTTTTCATGTCCAACCACCCCCCCAATTTTTCCCATTTCCATCATGACCTAATTGGTGTAAGATCTGGAGATGTGCCCTTTACAACAGTCAGCAAAGCAAATGCTTCATGAATTCCCTCCAGAATCCCTTATTCCACCAATCTGCAGCCAGAATGTTTCTTTAAAACACAAATATATTGAGACCATCAATTGCCTTCTCATGGTCCTCAGAAAAAAATGAATGTAATTACTACTTCAGTCCAGTAATCTCAAGATGGTTTAGCACAATCCCAGCCCTCTAATGTACAGAGAATATATATTACTCCATAAAGCACGCTAGAGATCTTGAGGGCACATACACACTAGGTTGGCCACAAAAGGCATCCAACAATGCTTATGCACATCCCATCTCCTGGATACAAGTGAGAAGGCCCCATATGGTCCCGAACAGATATCCTGAGTGCTTAAGGTGGCCTCATGCAAATGAATTTATTTTCTAAGCCCCATACTACACCTGAAACCAATTTTTACCATACTGTTAACTATCTAGAATTTAAATAACAACACCTAAAAAAGAGAAATTCATAACATGATCTACAGCATCCTTCCTTGTCTAGCCCTTACCAGTCTCTTCAGTCTCCTCTAATACCATGAGCCCTCTTACTGTCTTCTGAAGTCACTACTGGACCTAAACCAGTTTCTCATACTTGCCAAGCCCTGTCCGGCCACTGGAGTTGGGCAGGCTATTGGTACAGTTTGAAATACCCTTCTTTTCTTTCTTCACCTCAGTTAACCCTCACTGCTCCTTCTCAGCTGCAGCCATTACTCTCCTCTCCTTGACAGGGTAAAATAATTCACTATATAACACTTTAATAGCACTATATTCTTAGGTGCAAGATTTGTCGTAAGCATTCCATAAAAGTTAATGAAACCAGAATTAGTCAATACTTTAATAAATTATTTTTGTAGGGTCTGTGGTCTAAATTTGCCATCGTTTATGGGTCGCCCCCCACCCCCAACTATTGCTGATCTGCCAAGAATGAACCTTTCATTTTTTTTTTTACTCTAACAAACTTCATGACTCAAATTTCTTCCCTAGACAGTTTTATATTTCCTGCTAAATCTGATGTTAAATTCTGAAATGTCAAATATGGTTAAGTTCCTTCCCTGCTCAAAATCCTTCATTTGTTCTTCATATGCGTAAGGAATGGATACAAGTGTCTTAGTATGATAAGGTTCTTGCTAGTCTGAACTCTATCTTTCCCGTATTTACCAACTTACACTATCTCCAACAAAGTACCTTCAGAATTACCTGAATCAACATATCTGCTTTACCTGATATATACTTCAAGCTCCCATGGGTTAAAGCATATGTACAATAAAAGCTGAAAATCCACTGGACTTGATACAGGCCAGAATTAAAGAACTAAACAGTCTGGGCAGACAATTTCCCTTCACGTCTCAGGGAGAATTTCCCTCCTAGATACATGTTTGACCGCCCCACATTTGCTTCTTTATGTATTTTCTCTTAATATCTGTTCTCGTTTTTAAGTAATGTGGTTTTACTGGAAAACATGTTGTAAATAAGTGCTATTGGTTGTAGTATTCATCATTATAGTACCTTGGAAACCAGTCAGAAAAAAAAGAGTCCCACAGCCACATTATGCTGAGCATGGTCAAGAACTTGCTGTTTCAGACTGTTGGCAAGGAAGAAGTCTCCTATGAAGATGCAACCTGTGAAAGCCGGTGGTTTGCCACAGTGGAACTGAGAGATAAGCCTGTGGATGAGGCTCTACGGAAAGCATTGCCCAAAGCCATGAAGTACGTGGGAGGCCCCCAGGACAAGGGAATCGGGATGGGGATGACAGTTCCTATCTCCTTTGTTGTATTTCTCAGTGAGGATGGTTCCCTACAGAAGAAATTTACGAAGTCTGGTTCTGGATTCCAAACCAGTTTCAGAGCCACCTGACAGTTTGCATTGATGAAAGCATTAAGATGGAGAGGGAACACATCTATTCCCTGCAGTTTGGTGGCTACACCGAGCAAGCAGACTGCACAGCTCATGCCGCTCAGCTACGGACCACCTTGGAGGGCACAGCCACGTGCCAGAGTGACATCTACTTTTGCACCAGGTAGGACTCTCCCATGAAGCCATACGGGCATCACAATGAGGTCTGGCTGGTGAAAACACGAATAATTCACTGACCCAGAACTTCCTGGATGTGTGCTTCTGTGTCCACTTCCTCGGGGGAGGAGGAGGAAGCAAAGTTTGCAACTATATCTCCAGCTTAACCATGTCTTCTTCAAAGCTGGTTAGAGTTAGTTGTCTGAAATGAGCATAGTCCATCTATGCTCTCCTTCTTGTGGTGGGTAATACAGCCAAGATAGGCAGCATCCCTCTGACCAGAAAAAATCCAGCAACATTTTTCCAGCTAGCTGGGTCACTAAAAATGGATGTTTTAAAAATTACTGAACGTGTCTTTTTGTCATTGAGGGAAAAATGTGGTTTGTGCATGATCTTTCATCTGTGATTCTTATAAGGCCTTTGTCTAAAAACAAACAGAAGATCTTTGACTTAAAAAGAAAAAAGAATTGGATATTTTCCTTATAGGGACAACTGGATATGATGGAGTAGTTCAAAGCACCTCTGCAATATTTAACTCAGGGCTGACTGTATATGCAACACTGTTAAGACCTAAAGGAAGATTATAAAGGTGATTATACACAAAATACTGTCCTCAAGAAGCTTCGTGTCTCCTGAGGTTCCAGAAGAAGCAGGCATAGGATTGTATTCAACACAAGGTGCACAGTGTAAAGTGCCAAAAGTTCTATAAAAACTAAGTGCTTTGGCAGTGCCTGAAATGGAAAAAAGATTAATTTTTACTGAGATGACTGGATGATCTGACTTAATGATGTAAGTGACATTTGACCTGAGTCGAAGACAGTGGAAGATTTGATTAGCCAGAAATAGGGAAAGAGGTCACCCCCAGGCTAAGGGAGAAATAGGAGGTGGAGCAGTGTCCACAGGGCATGACCTCTTTGGAGAAAGGCAGCTAGAACAGAGCTGAGGTTCACATAGGTCTTCTGTAAGCAAAGTGATTCATATGGGAGATGAGGTTCAAAGGACAGATTGGGGTCAGACTGTGAAGTCACAGATACCATGTGAAGAAATTTTTATGACCACAGCAAGGGACAATAAGAAACAACATTTTTTTCTGTTATTCTTTTAAAATGATCAGGATTTAGTTGTAGCTATTCTACCATCTCTGGGACATTAGGAAACACAAATTGTTTTAGCCTCAATCTCCTATACAATAAAATGATACCTATTAACTATGTGGTGTGTTTTTTGTAATTTACTCTATGCCAGGTTTTGTTCTGGAGCTGGTGATGTATGCACATTAAATTTTTGAGGAAAATCAAGTAATAAACCCATACACAGTATGTAACATGGAGAGAAATTCCACAAAGGGAACGGCAGCAGAATTGGGGGGGGGTGGGTAGAATTGGGGGGTGTTAGGATAGGTCTGAAGAGGAGACTGCTGATCAGGTTCCCAAGTGGTTTTGTGGTGTTCAGAGTCCAGGCAGACGAGACAGCAAGTGCAAACCAGCTGAGAACGAAGTGTGCAGCAGTAAAGTGGTCGAATTTCAGCTATTTGGAAGGTACAGGCTACAGTATTTTCATACGGATCAAATGTGAGATGTGAAAAGTAGTCTGGGATGACTGATGGGTTTTTGGCCTGAGCATCCAAAGAAACGAAGGTGTCCACTGAAAGCACACTTGACTCAAAGGTGTCAGAACACAGGAGGAGGAACTGGTGAGGAATAGAATCTGGAGTTTTATTGGAGGCTCTTTAGACATACACATGGAGATGTCAATCTGTCTTACTCGCCGTTTCTCTGGACTGATCTCATACTCTGTCAAGCTCATATACCATCTGTGCACTCACTGATGGTTCCTAATGTGTGTACCCAACTTTAACTTTACCTTGAACTAAAGATACTCATCTTTTAGAGTTTGGGAGTGTAGGAGATAAGTCCCAGAGAAACAGAGAACAGAAAGTAAGACTGAGTACAGAACCTCTGAGTTTTATCATGCATTAGTGTTGAGACAATGAGGGTCTGATATTAACACCTGAGGAAGAATGATGAGGAAGAAATAAAGAGTATTCTGGAAGGAAGGTAGAGAAAGCACATCAAGAAGGAAGGAGTGATCAATGAGGGCATGTGCAACCAATAACTCAAAGAATAACTCAAGGAAAACTCAAAACTTACTAGATTGAACAATATGGAGGCCTTGGTGAAAGCAATCAGGGCAGTTTGAGGAAGAATGGTAATATGGTAGGCTTAAAATCTTTCCTACTAAAAGTTCCTTATACCGTAAGACTTTAGTAAAACACCCAAAATATTAACAAAAAAATTTAGCTCTTTAAACATTAAAAACTTTTTTAAACATTGCTGAAGAATGTGAAGGAAATTTTTGAAGGCCAAACCAAAAAAACAGAAAGGGAATTATTATTTCTATGACATGCTGTCACATAGCAAACAGCATACCAAGCCTAAAATTATTTTTATTTGCCAATAGCATTATTTGTAACTGCCAAAAACAGATAGGAAGAACAAAAAATCTAGGCCATAAAATTGCCTGGAGCTGGATTAAAGACCCTAATATAACACTGGGAATCTAGCAGAGAGCTAAATCGTCAATGAAAAGGTGATGTAAGACACGTGCACATGCACACGCGCACACACACATGAAAAAAAAAAACACTTGCTACAAATTTGGCTCTAGTCAAGAGAAAATATACTAAGTACTTTTAGATCACAAGTCTTAGTTCACACGTTTTGAGGCCTAAATACATTCTTCAGAGTTTCTATCCTCAGTCTTACTTGGTTTCTAATTAAATCCTCAATTGGAAATGTTTTCAAATATCCAGAAGCAAATGTCTTTTTTTTCCTTCAGGAATTATGCTCATCTGGGGCCACAAAGAATTCTTGTAAATTTCCAGATACAAAAAAATAAATAGATAAGGGAAAAAGACACCATAAATGAAAGTCAGCCAAAAAAAAAAAAATGAGAGTGGAGATGCTATCCTATGGGATGTTTAGAGAAATTCTCACAGTAAGGCAGCTTTCCACCCAGGCTTCAGATTAAATATTTTATTTGGGCCTATTATCCAGTTTAATTTTTTTCTTCGGCTACATAAAATCTTTTAAACTCTTAGATTGAGTATTCAAGTTCAGTTATTACACTTCACAACTTTATAAGTATAACCCATTTGATTTCTAACTTTTTTTTTTTGAGAGAGAGGCACAGAGAGATTAAACACATGAACAGGGGAGAGGGAGAGGAGACAGAGAATCCCAAGCAACCTCCATGCAGATACTGACACGGGGCTTGATCTCACAACTGTGAGACTATGACCTGAGGTGAAATCAAGTCAGCTCAACTGATTGAGCCACCCAGGTGACCTTTAACCCATTTGACTTTAAAAATTTTTTACTTCTGTAAAATTCTCTCAAAGTATTTTCTGTTTTCTCAAAAATTTTTAACATTTTAATGAATTACTAACAGTGCCTTATTAAACCAATCTTGATCTTCAGGTATCTTTGTTGTGTTTTTATTTTTGGCTTTTCATATCCATCTTTACCTGTGGATATTCCAGGTAAGTTTGATTTAATTCCAGATGTGTTTAAAATATTGCAGAGAAATTTTAAAGACCTGAGTCATCTTCTCTAAAGGGAATTTTTGTTTTTAATATGCATTTAGGGGAGGGGCAAATGTCAATCTGAGTAGAGTTTAAGTTAATTTGTAGCTAGGCTTATCTATTTGTTATTCCTTCTCTTCCTCACATTCTCTACCACATTCAAAGTATTTACCAAGACCTCTCATCTTAGCTCTGCAATCCAGTTTTGTTACTTATTCTTGTAGGATGCTCTGAAGATTTCAGCCACTAAACCTCCCATTTTCCATACCCCACCTAACTTCTCAAACTTATGACTCCTGATTAATGCTTAGAAGGCAGGCCTAGAATATTAGGTTCACTGTTCTTAAAGAACACTCTCCCTTGTTAACATTTGAATTTCTTCACACATTACTTTAAAATGTTTCTGTATTTTTTGTGTTTTTCTTCTCTGTAAAGGAACTGTGCTAAAATATAAGCCAGATAGGAAACAATCAAAATCCTAGAGGAGAACACAGGCAGCAACTTATTATTAGGAATGTCTCCAGAGTCAAGAGAAACAAAAGCAAAATGAACTATTGGGACTTCATCAAGATAAAAAGCTTCTGCACAGCAAAGGAAACTATCAACTAAAAGACAGTCTATAGAATGGAAGAAGTTATTTGCAAATTACATATCTGATCAAGGGTTAGTATTCAAAATCTATAAAGTATTTATCAAACTCAATACCCCAAAACAAATGACCCAGTTAAGAAATGGGCAGAAGAGGGGCGCCTGGGTGGCTCAATCAGTTGAGCATCCAACTTCAGCTTAAGTCATCATCTTGCAGTGAGTTCGAGCCCCACATAGGGCTCTGTGCTGACAGCCTGGAGCCTGTTTCAGATTCTGTGTCTCCCTCTCTCTCTGCCCCTCTCCCACTCATGCTCTGTCAAAAATAAACAGAAAAAAATTTAAGAAATGGGCAGAAGACATGAGTACACATTTTTCCAAAGACAACATCCAGACGGCCAACAGACACAGGAAAAGATGAACGTCACTCATCATCAGGAAGATGCAAATCAAAACCACGATGAGATACCACCTTACACCTGTCAAGATGGCTAAAATTAACAACTCAGGAAACAACAGATGTTGGTGAGGATACAGAGAAATGGGAACCCTCTTACACTGTTAGTGGCAATTCAAAGTGGTACAGCCACTCTGGAGAACAGTATGGAGGTTCCTCAAAAAGTTAAAAGTAGAACTACCCTATGATCCAGCAATTGCACTATTAGGTATTTACTGTAAAGATCTAAAAATACTGATTCAAAGGACACACACACCCGAATGTTTATAGCAGCATTATCAACAATAGCCAAGTCATGGAAAGACCCCAAATGTCCATCAATTGATGAATGGATAAAGAAAAAATAGCATATATACAATGGAATATTACTCAACCATCAAAAATTGTGAAATTCAGCCATTTGCAACAACATGGAGAGTATTATATGCTCAGAAAAACAAATGAGAAAAACATTGTTTCACTAACATGTAATTTAAGAAATAGATGAACATAGGAAAAGGGAGGAAAAAAAAGCAAATCATAAGAGACTCAACTATAGAGAACAAATTGAGGGTTTCTGGAGGGAAGGTGGGTAGGGAATAGGTGATGGATATTAAGGATGGCACTTATTGTGTTGAGCACCGGGTATTATATCTAAGTGATTAATCACTAAATTCTACTCCTGAACCGAAAACAAATGAAAAATAAAAACGAAACAATTAAGTAAAAAAAAAAAAATAAATAAGCCAGTCTATGTCCACAAATAGCCCAAAGACAAAGTTTTACCTCTAGGAAGACAACCAGAAATGTAATTGTGAAAAATTTACAGAGAAATTCAGATATTCCATTGATGCTCTACTCTGTGGCCAACCTTGGTATCGGCATTCATTGTATTATTTTTATGCCGGATACACACATATTAGTACTACATAATCTGTAACATGAATCCTGTATTTTAACAGGAAAAAGGTGGAGAGTTAAAAAAAAAAAAGGGGAATCAGCAGGTACAGACAAGGTTTTTTATTTCATTTCAAAGGGGAAATTGAGAACTTGGACATTGCTTACAAGGATTTAAAACAGAAAGAGCCTCTTTTAAGACATGGTCTACAATCCAGAACGTCTCCATGCTGACATGGGGTGGTATGAAGATTGCATTAATCATGTAAAAAACAAAGCAAACCATGAATACTTTTTTTTTTTAACGTTTATTTATTTTTGAGGCAGAGTGAGACGGAGCATGAATGGGTGATGGTCAGAGAGAGGGAGACACAGAATCTGGAACTGGCTCCAGGCTCTGAGCTGTCAGCACAGAGCCCGACCCGGGGCTCGAACTCACAGACTGTAAGATCATGACCTGAGCCGAAGTCGGACGCTTAACCGACTGAGCCACCCAGGTGCCCCAAACCATGAATACTTATAACAAGAGTATGTATTTAAGTTTCTTTCTAGCCTTATTATTTAAAAATTCTAGTTGTAGGGAGAAGAGATGGTAAGGAAAGCAGGAAAAGGGTCTTGGAAAATAGAAAGAGGAGGTGAGGGAAAGTGGGAAGTTTATAACAATTCTTGGATTTCTAAGCTCCATAACTGAAAGGAAAGCAAGACAGCCCTTTATGTATTAGAAAAGGTAATGTCAGTTTACTCTATTAACACCTAGTTCCAGGTCCCAATAAGGAAAGTAATAGTCTGCTTGGGAAATTACTTTGATGTGGTGTGTACGTTGGTATTGATGTCCATCATACCTACGATTATCCTATGCTATGGCAATATGGTAATTTTAACGGGCAGGCTGCTAGATAAACTTACATTGTACTTGAATTCAATATACCACTTAATCCTGAGCTATTTAAGGGTCAGCTAAAAGCAAAATACTTTTTTTTGCCATACTTAAGTGTCCTAATTTCTTTCTCTTAAAGAGTACAATTATCCAAAATTGGCGTTCAGATAGAGAACAGAGCAAAATAGACAAAATTCACATAATCCACAGGGGATGTTATCTCACTGGGATTGCTAGTTTGCATTAACTTGGTAAATGTGGATTCCAAGAGCAATGCAGCTCTGCCTGAACTGGGGAATATTTGTCAGTTAATTATTCAATGCTGTTCTGAATAGTCCCCTAGGTATAAAACTGGAACCTCTGTCAGAGAGAAAGTAGTTATGAAAATGAGAAATTATGGGAGGATAAATTACATTTCACCTGACATTAAACTGTTGATCAACTATCAATACTAATGTTTTCCTAAAGGGTAGAAAACCTTACAATAAAGAATGTTTTTAAGAAAAATTACCTTACTATAAAATGTGCCATATCCCATTTGTGTTTCACTGTATTCTAGAGCTATCAGTCTTATGAAGCAATAAATTTCTGTTGTATACTCCATGAGCTCCTGTGATAACATTTTATATTGCTTGTCTGCTGCCTGAAGGAGGAGGGTAAAATATTATTTCAAGGTGCATTTTGCATCCAAGGAGACTAGACCTGTTTATTACAGTAGTCCTATTTGTTACTCTAGGGCAATGGTTATTAGATATGAAACAAAATGAGAAGGATTGGTTTCTCTTCCCCAAGGAAAGGAGAGACGAAGACAAGAAAGAAGGGAAAATGGGAGGGGAAGATAAACCAGTGAAATCTTGGGAGGTGGACACTAAGTGGGCGATTGTCTATTGAGGCAATCTGTCCCTTGAGAGGTGACTGGCTGAAATGCTTTAATATCAACAAGCAGTATTAAATACTTGCTCTGAGACAAGGGCTGTAATTCTAACCATGTCACCCTCAAATATTCACCATTCCTGCAGACATGGTGGTTTTGTTCATGTGGCCCATGAGGAGGTGGTTAGGTGACATGTTTGATGTTCAGGTTTGAGTTGTGTTTTCTCAAAATTCATAGGTTGAAGTTCTAACCCCTGGCACTTCATAAAGTAACCTGATTTATTAAGAGGGTCATTGCAGATATGATTAAGTAGGGTAAGCCTCTAATCCAGTATGTCTGGCATGAAGACACCTATAGAAAGAAGAGGATATTAAGATAGAAAAGGAACACCGTCTGCAAAGAACACCCAAAATTGCTAGCAGTTTACCAGAAGCTGGAAGACAGGCATGGAACAAATTTTCCCCCAAAAACTCTGTAAAGGAACCAATCCTCACACAATTTGATCTTAGACTTTTAGCCTCCCAAACTGTGACACAATAAATTCTACCAACTACCCAGTCGGTGATACTTTGTTATTGTAATGCTAGCACACTTTTTTTTTAACATGGTGGAAAAAAAGTAAGCATGAAAGAAATCTGTTCTTCAGAAGTGGAATCACCTGTTAATTTCAGGTGCTCTAACAGATGGGATTTGATGTATAAAATTTTATTGGGGGGAAGGCCTATGGAAGAAAAAGGGGGTGAGGTGGGGAGAGTTAACTACATGCAAGTCTAACTCCTATGAAAATAGAGTGGGGAGGAAAGAAGGACTGGGTGAAGGAGTCTTGGAATAGAGCATATTTCTAACCAAGGTTAAGATAGGTTAACAGAGAATCTCCTACCTTAAGTTACATATCACAGGAGTCCCAGGTCTTGCAGTAGTAAGCTTTCATAGAATCCCTGTTGTGCTTACTCACAGAGAAGCCTGAGGACAGTGTGACCTCAATACAAATGCAACAGTGGATAGATAAGGATAGCAGTTGGGCTGTCTGTTAACTATGTTCCCCACAGCATATCTGAGCGACACAGTTCCCTGGTTGCCACACTGGAGAATCTGAAGATCCCTTAGAATATTTCTTGAAGGTCAGCTGGAAGTTATCTGTTTATGGTACTCCAGCTATCATGGTGATATCTTTTTGATCAGGAGATGGCAAACAATGGCCTATGGCCCAAACCCAGCTACTGTTCTCTTTTTGTGTGACCTTTGGACTAACACTGGTTTTTAAAGAGTAAAGGAAAAAAAAGAAAATGAAAAAGAAGAGGAAGAGAAGACCCAAGAGACTATATGTGACCCACAAAACCCAAGATACTTAATATCTGGTTCTTTACAATAAGCCATTAGTATTGGGGTTCCACACTTATCAGGTTGGCCTGTTTCAGCCAGTTATCCCTAGACCACCTAGGTCTATGGAAGCAAGCCAAGTTGGGCATGATTCCATGAGGTGGAGTGGGTAGGTTGTACTCTTTAAAAGGAAGGGATATGGAATCATTAGGCAAAACATATCTGTCTTCTGGCAGTCACATATTAGTTCAAGCTTCACGTCATTTTCTCCTTTCCAGATAAGAATTTTCATGTTCTGTATGATAGGTGTGGCCAGTTCACAGCCACTGACCTGCTGAGAAGTGGGTGATGGTTGCCAGTAGTCTATCATCCAACCTTACCCACTGGATGTCAACCTATGCTAAATTCAAGCCAGTTCATCTTTATAGTCCATTTAGATCTCAGAAAAATTAATGTGTGCTATTTTTTTTTGAGAAAGAAAGGGTATGCACATAGGTGAGGGGCAGAGAGAAAGGAAGAGAGGGAATTCCAAGCAGTCCCTGCACTGTCAGTGAAGAGCCTGACACATGCTCGATCTAACGAAATGTGAGCCCAAATCCAGAATCAGATGTTTAAATGACTGAGACACTGAGGTGCCCCAATGTATGCTATTTAAAATTTTAAAGTTGGCTGATGAAAGCATCTTTGAAAATACCTACACCAGCAATTTTTTTTATAATTTTTAGATCTAGGTAAATATTGAATCAACCATTTTAAAGTTATTAGCAAAAGAACAGATGTGTAGTTTTTTACTGTGAGTGAAGTGTAGGAGGTGGCTTTTGAGAAAAGGAACATTATGTATTAAAAGGATCAGTCAAGCTGCTGGAATGTGAATACACTATATAAGGGAATATAGAAAGTCCAGAAATAGACCCAAGTGCACATATGCAGCCTATATGTAAGTAGTCACTAAACCTATTCAGTATCAACCATCACTTTCTTGTCCTACCAGCTTTAGGCTCAGTTCATTTTACCTTCTTTTACTCTTTCTTCATGTGACTTCCAGGATAGGGAAAGAATGAACAAATGGTATAGGAATAATTGGCTAACCATTATAAAAGATCTTATTCATTTTCTTATATGCAAAAAAAAAAACAGGACTTGACTATTACATAAAATATCCATAGAAATTAAGAGCATTCCAAATGAAAGAATGGAAAGAAAGTTACAAAAACAGTTCAGAATTAAGTGTATAGGTGCTCCCAATAATCAAGTATTTCAGGTCCGTTTCAAGAGATGAATTAGGCACTTAGCATGTATCAATGAAGAGAATAAACCACAAAATAGACCAATTGTGCAATTTATTTCTAGGGAGAGATAAAATAAGCCTAATTATAAACATTATTTACCATTTTAGGTAAGTACACAGGGATCATGAGTGGTGGGGTAGGAGGAGGGGCTTTGCAGAATTAGGAACTGTGGTCTGGGTAAGCTGGCTTGAAAAAGTGAGATGTAAGGAAGGACTGAAGTAATTTAGGCTAGTAGATAATTGGGGAGGGAGTATCCTGGGTAAAGAAAATAATAGAGTTATGTACTATGGTAAACCATGTGCTAAGTACTGTAGGAAAGTAAGGATGGTCCATGTGGCTGGAGCACAGTGAGTAGACCATGAGTCCTGGTCTCAAGAGAAGGTCAGTGAGGTAAGTAGGTTCGACAATGACTGGCCTTGGCGGTATTGTACAGAACTGTGATTTTTACTAGAAGTAAAATGCAGAGCAGGTGTTAGGTGTTTACAACAGAGAAAAGATCTCACACATTTTAGGAAAATTACTCCATAAATCTCCCATAGATACCTCATAAGTGGAATCATGCAATGTTTGCCCATCCATGACAGACTTATTTCAGTAGTATGATGTCTTGTAGGTTCATCCACATTCTTGCAAATGTCAGGATCCCCCCCTTTATATACGTTTTCTTTATCCATTTATCTAAATGGATCTAAATCTACCTATCTAAATCTATTTAGATTATTTCCACATCTTGGCTATTGTAAATAATGCTGTATTGGAACACAGGAAGGCAGACAGCTCTTCAAGATCCTGATTTCCATTCTTTTGGATATATACACCCATCATGTCTCACCTATTTAAGAACATCACTTTTAGGATCTAGTGTTCCTGAAAGGGTGGGGGGCTGGATTTACTTAGAAATTTGGTAACATCTGGTAACAGGTGGGAAAAACAAGGGGCAAATGTTGATGGATGGGGAAGTTTTGTTGATAGGAATATGTGAAGTTCTCTGCTGATGGCTTTGATATTGACATAGAAAATAATCCTAATATATTAAGGGTTACAAATGGTATGTGGGTAAGCCTGTTTACTGTGTCTGAAAGTGATTTTTGAGGATGAGCACTAAGTTTCTAACACTAGAAGGGACTCTGGTTAGTCTGAGCCCAGGAATCAGAGAAGAAAAAAAGGCTTTAACAATTCAAATGCAAGATTTTCTTCTTCAAACGCAAGATTATTAAAGGTGTAAATCAAAGGTCAAAGTAAGTGCCAAACTGAACGTTCATCTGAAGACGACATTAGGAGAGAATATTTGGGGGAACCCCAAAGTCTATTTTGCTTATTGGCCTTTAATGCTGTCTTTAAAATAAGGGTTTGAGAATGGAGTATTGGAGAATAGAGGCTACAAAGGCACACAAAGTCTTTCATTCCTCACACAGGTTTTTATTCAGTACAGATGATTACACTGGTTGTTGCAGACCTGAATGTCGAACTCTCGAATTCAAACGTATTTTGTTTGCTGAGATACAGGCACCAAATGACTTACAATGATTCTAGATAGCTCCTATTTAATGTTCTTTAATAAACCCTTACAGATTTCTAATTGAGTTCATGACTTGTCCAAAGATTAAGTACAAGGGTGTTTTTTAAAGTTTGAAATAATTTCATAACTTGAAAGATGTGGTTTATAAAAAAAGATTTTATAATTAAAAAGTTAATTGAAATCATAATTCTGAATTAGAACAAAGACTACTTATAAATTACTATAAAAAGTTAAAAATGAGTATTTTCAAAACATTCAAATGTATTGAGCATTTCAAAACATTCGTTCTTTGTAAATACGTTGCTCTGCAAACATTGTTACTATTTTGTGGGACAAAATCTTGACCCACATGTATATAAAGAGAAGTTGTTTTTTAAGGTTTCAATTTTCCTTCATATTGCTTTTGAATATTTTATTCTAGATGTTTGATTTAGCTATTGAAGACTCCTAATTGCTTAACTTTGAAAAATAGTGATTAAAGACCTTTACTTTTAAATATATCTTTTTAATATGCCTCTGCATTTATTTTTTATGCACACCTTGTGACCAAGAGCAAGCCACTTCTCATCCAGCAACTTCAAGTCCTCATTTGAAAAAGTTGTTTCAGACTACCCATAAAGTACCTTCCAACTTTAAAGCATAATGATTCTATGTGTACTTATTCACGAGTATTTCTGAACTTTTCTGAACTTGTGAAACTTAGCAAGAGCAAGGGCTGGGGATTTTCTAGTTCATGCTAAGTTTCCATTTTGCCAGAAAAGGCTTAAAACATGGAATAAGAATTAAAACTAAAGAATTATTAATTTATAGGAGATTAGTTTATATATCCATACAACTTTCTGGAAGATTAAACAGAGCAGAATATAAGTAAATTTTAATTAAAAATCTGTTAAAATATTTTAAAATATGGTCACTTATAAATGATATATATATATATACGTAAAAGGTAGTGAAATTTAGCCATATTATCTATTATGTCATCAAGGAAAATTTGTGGGTTATTGATGCTATCTGTACCCAAATGACAGAATTCACACTTATAGAAACACAAACGAGTTGTGAAAAATGTAGCTTATAGAAACATATGATCTTGAAACATTGTCTGCATTTAGTAATGCTTCCTGGTACTTTGGAGTATCAGAGAACATGTTCAATTTTTTTTTCCTTATTTGACAAAAGGAAGAATACCAAATACATAGGATTATGGTAAGGATTAAATATACAAACTATTTATGATAAATGTTAAGTATTACTTCAGGTTGAACTAGACACATTTCTCCGAGTGCAGATAAGCCATTGTTTGAAAGTTTGTCCACAAAATGGAAAAAATTATGATTCGTAAGTGGCTACATTTACCTTTGTGCACATTCCTTTTAAGTCTGTAACTGCTTAAAATATGTATTTTCTCTTTTGCTTTATTTCTTCCTTTTCCTTCAGGTTGCCTTCTCCCATCCTTCATTTTTGTTGTTTTTAATAAAGTGTTTGGAGATATTCTACTAGCCAGGGTTCTTCAGTGAAGCAGAACCAACTGGGGGTGTATATGTATGGATTGTGTGTGTATATATGTATGTACATGTGTGTATGCATGTATTTGAGATTTTGAGGAATTGGCTCATGCCATTGTGGAGGCTGGCAACTCCAAAATTTGCAGTGGAGGCCAAAGGCAGGAGCCCCAGGAAGAGTAGATGCACTTTAAGACTGAAGGTCATTTGTGGACAGAATTCCCTTGGGAAGCCACTCTTTGGTTCTGCTGAGGCCTTCAACGGATTGGTGGAGCCCTACCCAAATTATAAAGATTAATCTACTTTATTCAAAATCCAACTTAAATGTTAATCTCATCAAAAAACCTCAAACACAGAACAATGTTTGACCATACATGTGGGCACCATGGCCCAACAAATTGACCCATAAAATTAACCACCCCGCTTTCGAAATTGCTATTCTTTGCAGAACACGAACACAATGACAGCATAGAATTCACCCTGTAGGCCATGAGACACAAACACAAAGCATGAGCTTTCAGATGGTGCTTATCAGATATGGTAAAAAACCAAAGCAAATATGGGGGAGGAGAGAGTTCAGTCTTTTCTAAATGTATAGGAACTATTGAGCTGTGAAGATCTCAGGCAGTAATTCATCACAATCTTGTATTTTAGAACAGAAGTATTACGTTTGTAATATAATGGCTTTATAGTTCTGTTTATCATGGACAACACTTATGAAAATATGAAAGATAAGTTATGTGAATTGAAAACATCTATAGTTTTATTACCCGTATTATATAACCTAGAATGACTAGTCAGAAGATTAGAAAAAGTAAACACTAGTAATTTGTATGATTAGCTTTGTGGATTGAGCAGCTCTTGATAACTGAAATTTAACTTGTTATGAGTATTTCCAAAGAAATGCCTTTAGAGCCTAATACAGAAATAGAATTACTGTATTAACAGAAAGAATACTATTTTGAAGGAAATATTAAGTGTCTAGCTCCAGAAATTACTTCTAGTTATTTACCAGGTAGGGATTTCACATTAAATTCATTTATGTACTAATGCTATGGCCTTGCACAACCCCCAAGCTGTTGGGCCAGCATTGATCACCCAATAACTGTGCTAAGCAGTTACTGTGGCTGCAGGAGTGACACAGAACATGCTCTGATCCAATTAAATTGGAGAGTAGATTCTAGTTCCAAGTTTTAGTTTGGATGGATTCCAAGCAGGAAAGAACTTTGAAATTGCTCTCATCATTTCAGACTAAAGAAAATGCCAATGCTGATGGAGGGAAGTAGCAAGCAAAAAAAAAAAAAAAAAAAAAAAAAGGAATGAACAATATTGCACAATTTAGAAAAAGAACTCACTACCTCACCATCCTTGCCTCTGAGGACAGTGACAAAGACTTAAGAACTCTCTACAAAGAACTTAAAGGACTTGGAAAAGTATAAGTGTACATTCCAGAACAGACCAGAGAATGGGAGACAAGAGCAATGTGGGGCCCAGAGAACAGGCTGAAGAACAGAATTTATCATCTTAGCCACAATTAAGGGTTTTTGATATGGGGTACCCTGTGTCCCATCTCCCCTATCCCCAATTCATATGTTCAAGTCCTAACACCCAGTACTTCAGAATGTGACTGTATTTGGAAATGGCATCATTACAGGGTAATGCAGATAAAATGAGGTCATATCTAGGTGGGCCCTGGTAGGAGTATCATTATAAGAGGAAGATTAGTACACAATGTGTATACATGTGAAGACAGGGTAAGAAGGCAGTGACCCGCAGGCCACGGATAGAGGGCTCAGATGAAACCAACCCATTCAACACCTTGGATTCCATCAACTAGAGCTGGAAAAAATGCAGTTCTGTTGTATAAGGCACCCTGTCTGGTATTTCATCAGGACAACTCTCATAAGCTAGTAGTTTTACTATTAGCTGCTTGGTTAGAATTCATTGGACACATAGCACAGAATGAAATACTGTAGGACACATTTTCTGTTAGTGTCGACAGTTCATTAAAATTATTTTTCATTAGGAGAGACTGAGTGGCTCAGTTGGTTAAGCATCCGACTCGATTTTGGCTCCGGTCATGATCCCTCGGTTCCTGAGATCAAACACCACTGTTGGGCTCTGGGCTCATAGTGTGCAGCCTGCTTTGGATTCTCTGTCTCCTGATCTCTCTGCCCCTCCCCAACTCGCAGGCACACATGTGTGCGCACTCTCAAACATTTTTAAAAATTTAGAATTGAAAAAATAGTTCTCATTACAAAAATGGAGGTTATGTTTTCATTTTATATTAAGGGTCAAGTTAAATAAGAGTTTTTAAGTAACAGTTTTCACATATTTATAGATTCTGAATTGCATGGCCAATTGTGTTTGCTTCAAGATTTTGAGATCAAGAATAAAATAGACCAGTAAATATGGATCCTTTGGTGGTTCCTATTTGGGTATGCCATTTTCTGTTTTTTTTGTTTTGTTTTGTTTTTGTTTTTTGTTTTTTTTGTGGTTTTTTTTGTTTTTTTTTTTGTTTTTTTTTTTTTTGTTGTTGTTGTAAAATTTTTTTAATGTTTATTTGGGGGGAGGGGGGAGAGGGAGAGCGGAGAACACTTGCATGCAAGGGGGAATGGGCAGAGAGAGGGAGACACAGAATCTGAAGCAGGCTCCAGGCTCTGAGCTTATCAGCACAGAGCCCGACATGGGGCTCAAACTCATGAACCATGGAATCATAACCTCAGCCAAATCGAACGCTTGGCTGACTGAGCCACCCAGGCACCACTGCCATTTCCTGTTCTTATACATGTAGTTTAAATTTAGGAAGTGCCCATATTAAGTAATGAAATTTGAACTGGAGAATAGACAGCCTAGATAATTTCATTGATAAAATGACCTATATATAGGGGAAAATACACTGTTACTAACAGAAAACATGTTCTAAGAGTGGCACAGTATTTACAATCATTAGGTCACCATATCTTTAAGGCACTGTAACCAGAGCCTGACTTAGGCATATATCTGTCCATTCTTTTTATTTGTACATTCTACATGTTATTTGTGATGGACTTTTAAATACGCCAAGGGCCTAATTCCAGTCTGACTTTTTTCCACAGCAAACATCACAAACAAATATGTAATAAAGTGAGGCATAGAATTAAATATTGTTTTCCAGTTGGGAATACAGTTCTGAGGATCCCATTTAAAAAAATATCTACAAATACTGTTAGCTTATCATTCTACAAAATTTTTTTTTAACAAAGAGCAAAGTATGTGTAGTAACAAAAGCTATGCTTTCACATTAATCATTCTTCAGGTCAAGAGAAAGTTCAACAGACCTTGGCATATATGGGTCACATGAATATTACTGAACACTTATTATGTGACATACCTGAGGCTAGATGTTAGGGTGGGGAATTCTTTTGGCCATTTTGACTTTTTTTTTTTTTTTTAAGTTTACTTATTTTGAGAGAGAGAAAGGCAACACAAGCAGAGGAGGGCCAGAGAGAGGGAGAGAGAGAATCCCAGCAAGTTCTGCACTGTCAGCACAGGGCCCTATGGGGGCTCCATCCCACAAACCGAGGGATCATGACCTGAGCTGAAATCCACAGTCAGATATTTAACTGACTGAGCCACCTAGATGCCCCATGTGCTTTGTAACTTGTATAGTCATTCCTTAATTCAGAAATTGTGTGACTGGAAGGAATTCTGAAAGAAAATTTTCTACTATTAGGCAAGATAGAGGCTAAACTCTTGTGAATAATTCCTAGTGCAGAAACAGATACTGGATCAACACATCTGTGTCAATGAAATACATGGGATGATGCAAGAAAAATATGAAGCCATGCTCTTAACCCTGCTCTAAGTGTTTTATTTATAAAAACAAATTACCAGGGCACCTGGATGGCTCAGCTGGTTTGGGTGTCTGACTTTAGCTCAGGCCATGATCTCATGGTTTGTGAGTTCGAGCCCTGTTGGGCTCCGTGCTGACAGCTCGGAGCCTGAAGCCTGCTTCTGATTCTGTGTCTCCCTCTCTCTGCCCTTCCCCCACTCACATTCTGTCCTGCTCTCAAGAATAAACATAAAAGAAAATTACCACTGGCTCCCAAGCATACTTTTTCTAGAGTTTGTTTCTTAGAAGTAGGTCTATACTTTTCTTACCAAAATTTTACACTATTTACATGAATCCTTTTAAGTTTTTTAATAATCATGTATGGGGCACCTGGGTGGCTCAGTCATTTGGGTGGCTCAACCACTTCACTTAGTTGGTTAGACTGGTAGTGATGAGCTGGAGTCACTATTTTCCATAAGGTCAAATTCATTCCCCATAGATTAAAAAGTTTTTCTATACCTCTTATTTTCCAATTAAGTGACATTTTATATGTTATGAAAAATATTTTCTCAGGCCTTCTTCCTCAAGCTTCACAACATGCCTAGGAGAAAAGGTTGAGAAGTATTTTCATTTCTAGTCTCGCCTTAGAGATGAGGAAATCGATGCTTAATGAGATTGATTGACTTGACACAGCCAGGAATTTTCTAGGCCAGGTTCTCTGACTTTAAATTGTATGCTCTGTCTTCTCTATTCTACTACACGGCAACTCAAAAGCTGTGGTCTGATTTTCATATTATTTATTTGTCCCAGAAGCAGCAGACATTGGTTACTTTGCTCTCATTGCCAGACAAGTTGAATAGCAATTTGCAAAGTTTCTGTGCCTCTCACACCACGCCAGAGAGGATTGCAGAGTTTTGTTAACCCCCTCCCTCATGATAGTCTTACACTGCATCGGTTTAAATAACAAAGCCAGGTTTCTTCACCTTTGTTTACAGCCTGTAGCCAGTTGAGGCACCTGGGTGGCTCAGTTGTTAAATGTCTTACTCCTGCTCAGGTCATGATCTCCCATTTGGTGGGTTCAAGCCCCGGGTTGGGCTCTGTGCTGACAGCTCAGAGCCTAGAGCCCACTTCAGATTCTCTATTTCCCTCTCTCTGCCCCTCCTCCACTCAACACGGTCTTTCCGAAGTAAATATAAATACATTAGTACATAAATAATTATAGACCTACTGTTTTTTTTTCCCTCAACATTCTTAGGAGGATTAACAAATTCTTATTTCATGTACATTACTGTTTCAGTACCATAGTTATAAAATGGATTTTGAACCTACAGGAGAGATTTGAAAGTTTTGGGTCACAAACGGTATAGAAGACATGTTATATTGAAGCTGATCTCATTGCCTAGGAAACCAATGTGCTAAAGGAATCATTTCAAGGTAATCTGCCATTCAGGAATTTGAGGTACTGACCTGTCTATAAATGGAATTTAATTTTATTTCCAGATTTATAGAAACATACTCAGGCATGTGTGTAGACAGAAATACAGTTTAGGCTCTACTATGTTTAGAATATTTAGAAAATATTTCAAGAATCAAAAATAGAAATATTATTCCAGTACACCAACCACAGTCATGAGTGCAGTATTTTAACTTCAAAAATAAACACAACCTAAGCCACAAAACCTCCTACAATGGATTGCTTGTGTGGGCCATTTATGATAACATAAATGCTACTTGAAACATAGCTCTATTTACACAATGGCATTTCTTTTCTTGCTGTCATATTACGTTCTGCCGAAAATTTGTGTTTTGTAAAAGCCAGTAAGTAATTTTATATCTCAGAACTACATCCTTAAAGATTTGTTTTTTTTTTTAAAAAAGTTTTGCTTAAATTTTTGATCACTGATCTAAATTCACATAAAATTGTCACTGAAAGTTTAAGTGTAGAAGTATCAGTCCATTGACTTTTTACTGAAAGATCTGGGTCAATAAATACATATATCCTTCTTACCAAAAGCATTAAGATGAAAGTTAATTAAAAGTTAATTTGGTAAAACCTACCAAACATTCAAAGAAGAAATAATACCAGTGCTTCTTAAACTCTTCCAAAAAACTGTAAGAGGGAACCACTTCCAAACTCATTTTTACAAGTCCAATGTTATCCTGATAATGAAAACCAGACAAGGATACCACAAGAAAAAAACTCCAGGCCAATATCTCTAATGAACACAGATGCAAGAAATCTTCAACAAAATATTAGCATACTGAATTCAACATTAAAACGATTATGTATCTTGATCAAGTGCCATTTATTCCAGTATCTGCAATCAAAATGACATACTACATTAACAAAATTAAGGATGAAATTCTTAATTTCCCAATAGATGCGGAAAAACAAACATTTGACAAATTGCAACATCCATTTTTGATAAAAACTCTCAACGTAGTGGGTATAGAAGGAACATACCTCAATAATAAAGGTCATATATGACAAGGCTACAGCTAACACTATACTCAACCTTCAGCTTTAAGATCAGAAACAAGACAAAGATGCTCACAACCCCCACTTTTAGTTAGCACAGTATTAGAGGTCCTAGCCTGAGCATTAGGCAAAAGATAAAACACGTCCAAATTGGAAAAGTAAAATTGTCACTATTGGAAGATGACAGGATGTTGCACAGAAAACCATAAGGACTCCACCAAAAACTATTAGAAATAATCAATGAATTCAATAAAGTTTGTGTATATTGATTTTGTGTCCTAAGTCTGTTGCATCGCTGCATGCTGATAGAAGGAAAACAATCCCATTTACAAATGCATCCAAAAGAATAGGATACCTAGGAATAAGTTTAACCAAAGAGGTCAAAGACTTGTACAGTGAAAACTCAAACATTCATGAAAAAAATTAGAGATAACAGCAATAAAAGGAAATTATTCCATGCTCATGAACTGGGTGAAAACTGTTAAAATGTTCACACCATCTACAACAATCTACAGATTTAATGTAATCCCTATCAAAATTCTAATTTTTCAGAAATAAGAAATCCTTAAATTTTTATGGAACCACATAATACCCCAAGTAGCCACAGCAATCCCAGGAAAAAAGGCTGACAACATGCTTCCTGATTTCAAACTATACTACAAAACTACAGTGATCACAATACTGTGGTACTGGCATAAAAACAGACACAGATCAATGAAACACAATAAGGAGCCCAGAAGTAAACCCAAACATGTGTCTCCAATTTATGACAAAGTAGCTAAGAATGTACAATGGGGAAAGGACGTCTCTTCAATAAATGGCATTGGGAAAACTGGACAACTACATGGAAAAGACTGAAACTTCACCCCTCTTGAATCATCTACAAAAATAGCTCAAAATGGATTAAAGACTTGAAAGTGAGACCTCAAACAAAATTCCTGGAAGAAAACATAGGCCCAAAAACTCTTTGAGGTCTTGACAATGTGGATCTGACATCAAAGGCAACAAAAGCAAGTAAGTGGAAGTACGTCAAGCTAAGAAGCGTCTGCATAGCTAAGAAATCATCAACAAAATGAGAAGGCATTCTATGAATGGGCAAATATTTCCAAGTAGAACTCCTACAACTCAAAAATCAATTAGATTAAAAACTCAAAGATCTGAATAGATGTTTTTCCCAAGACAACATATATATAGCCACCAGGTAAATAAAAAGGTATTCAACATCACTAATCACATAATGGCAATTTCCAGGGGTGCCTGGGTGGCTCAGTTGGTAAGCATGCGACTTCAGCTCAGGTCAAGATCTCATGGTTCGTGAGTTTGAGCCCCGCATCAGGCTCTGTGCTGACAGCTCAGAGCCTGGAGCCTGCTTCAGATTCTGTGTCCCTCTTGCTCAAAAATAAACATTAAAAAAAATTTTTTTAAAGAATGGCGATTGCCAAAAGATCAGAAATAATCAAGGTTAGTTAGGATGTGGCGAAAAAAAATCACCCTTTTACACTTTTGGTGGGAATGTTAATTTGTGCAACCAGTATGGAAAACAGCAGGAGGTTTCCTCAAAAAACTAAAAACAGAACTACCGTATGATCCGACAATTCCATTTCTGGATATTTATGCAAAGAAAATGAAGACATGAATTCAAAAAGATACACACACACTGTGTTTATTACAGCATTATTTACAATAGCCAAATTATGTAAACAGCATAAAGTGTCCACTAATGGATGAAAGGATAAAGAAAACGTGATACACACACACACTCAGCCATATAAAGGAAATCTTCCCATTTGTTCCAATAATGGATGGACCTTGAAGGCATTATGCTAAGTGAATCAGAGGAAAAGAAACACCATACTAATTTCATGTATGTGGAATATTTAAAAACAAAACAAAACACTCATATACCAGGAACAGAACAGAGGTGGGGTTGGGTGAAATGAATGAAAGGGACAGAAATGTACTAGTTTAAAGAAAAAAGGTAAAGAATATAAAGTGAAATAAACACAGTGAAGTAAAAGCAGATGATCTTGATCTTTAGTGATAGACTTTGTCAAGTTTCTGGGATAGGTTTTCTAGAAGCTTATGAAAGATGAGGTTGACTGCAGTGATATGGAGGTATAGTTTCATTTTCCCAGGAAGTAGACTGAAGATTAGGCATTTTGGAAGTTTCTTAAGGAGTGCTCTTTGGATCAACATCTGAGGATATAAGGGAAGAATGCAGGTTTCAGAAGAGAAACTGGAATCCTGATTCAATGGCTTAAGCTGACTCTAAGTCAAGTCTTCAGTCATTGTATAACTTCAGGATCTGTCCCTTATTGGGGCAATCAAATGGGCTTTTATAGGTCAACTGGTCATTGAATGCAGACTGCCTGGGATAGGTCCTGACCTTAGACAACAGGGCCCTCTTCATTTGAGGGGAATTCCCAGAAGGGGTTGAGAAGCGAGGGTTAAGAGCTGGCAGTACTGCAGCAATGGACTGGGAAATTGATCCTTTAGTTCTGAAGGGTAATGGAGCAGGGTCTGTGATAGCGGCCCCTTGTACTATTAAAATGAATCAGAGTGAGGGGCGCCTGGGTGGCGCAGTTGGTTAAGCGTCCGACTTCAGCCAGGTCACGATCTCGCGGTCCGTGAGTTCGAGCCCCGCATCAGACTCTGGGCTGATGGCTCAGAGCCTGGAGCCTGTTTCCCATTCTGTGTCTCCCTCTCTCTCTGCCCCTCCCCCGTTCATGCTCTGTCTCTCTCTGTCCCAAAAATAAATAAAAAACATTGAAAAAAAAATTTAAAAAAAAAAAAAAATGAATCAGAGTGGTCCAAGTCCTGAGAGAAGTTTAGAATAATGGTGGGCTTTTCCCAAAGGAAAATTATAAGGCTGACATAATTAGTTTTCATCATCCTTCAAGTTTTGAAGGTGCATCTGCTCTCCATCTTCAATCTACCATATTATCCATTTTAGATCCCCTTAAACTCTGTCTGTACATTTCCACATCCAAATGGCTTACTTGGCACAATAAAGCAGATCATCACACCTAAAGGGTTTGAGCCTCCTCATAACTTTCTCAAGACTTGGCTGTCACACTTGTCCCTCTACCAATAAGCTAGAGGAAGTGAAAACCAAGACACACCCAGTTGGATCATTTGATTCTGAACACATTCTGCTCCACCTCCATTTGTAACATCAGCCCTACACCTGGTCTTTCTGAGCAGGCTCAATTACCCTCATGAGGATGAGGATTCCTTTTCTTGCTTTTTATTTTCTTAACATAAGGAGTTCAAAGTACCCAGATGGCAGGTTAAAATTCAACAGCAACCTTGCTAGGTCTCCTGATGGAAATATTTCCCTTTGAGAAAACTGGATCTCTCTAAACCTGCAGAGTACAGAGCCAGGAGGGAAACAAATTCCCCAAGTGAGTTACAGGAAGTGATGGGAAGTGAGACCTTTACTACTTCCACCTCTTGGTTCTTAGACCTATGTAGTTCATCTGTTGGGGGTTTAACCTCATAGGATTATTGATTTAGAAAATATAGATTCCTGAAAAAAAAGTGTCTGTCTTCAAAGGGTATCCTCTTCAAACTGTCACCTAAGCATGTCATCAGCTGATCATCCCATAATATCAGCAGCTTCTAGATAGTGTGGTACAGACAAGACCAGTGGCTACCGTGGTCATGAACCAATTGCTGAGGTGGATTTCTTGGTCTGATTCAAGGTTGCAAGTGATCCATTGGTAGTGTTATCAGCCATCTATAAGTGCTGTAATAGTGGCACTTCCTGAGGGTTTGCAGGAAGGAAAAGCAAAATGTACAAAAATTTTGCAACTCTTCTAGTCAAAATTCTGAGTTAAAAGAAGTCCACTGTGTTGCCGCACCAAGTAGCTAGTGAGTCTATGACTCAAAGGTTGATGCTGTAACAAGAGCCCAACTGCTCATCTGTATGGCAGGTTTAGTATTTGGCTCAAGCAGTAGATAAATTTGGTGAGTAGGAACCACCACAGTGACTCCATTCACATTCATGTTGCACAGTAACAGTCTGGCTGCCGCGAATGCTTAGTGCCTAGTTCATGATGAATGCCCTCTGATAGGCATCTGCATCAAATACAATGATCTTCTTACTATGCTCGGTCTCCCAAAGGTCCATCCAGATTCCTCTACCCAAGAACTTCTTGGTACCCATCTTCTAATCTTGACCAGACCCCTCTCTATACCATTGGTTTCTTCTCATTATTTCTTATACATTTTAACATCAAGTCACTTTTCTTTCCATATAAAATGGAAGGTCAGGTATACTGCTGAAAGTTCTGCCCATTGGGATAATCTTCCATCCGTGCTACTCTTCAAGGATAACCCTGAGTTGGACTATACCACAATGACATTGTATCTCAGTTCACTCCCATACACTGAACCAACTCACATTTACTTAAATTCACATTTGAACCAAGATTATTTTCCTTCTCCTGCTTGACATGAGACCCCTCCCCCATTAAGGTAAATGGATAGGCCCTCTATTACTGATTTGGTCAACCACTGTTCAGGGGCTACTAAAGAACAATGTGATTTCAGCCATGGTCTTCTTGCTTAGTCAGTGGCCAGGGGTCACTCTGTAATCAGTGTGACCTCAGATCAAATTCTGAGGCAGATTCAGAAATAATAGGAAGAAGTTGTCACTTAACTATGCCTTTTCTAAGTGGGCAAGAAGTCCTTTTCTGAAGGGCTTTCTAACCTATTCATCTCTGTGCCCTCCAATTGACACCAATATATAAAATGAATGTTTTATGTTTTTTTTTTTTTTACATACAACCAATAAGCTAAAAATTTGAATCTAATGTTTCTCTAATTTGTTCACAATTTCCTCTACCTTCTTAAATAATGGAATATATAGCAGCTACTAATATCATCTCATTTCTGGGTCTGTTTATATGGCTTTTTTTCCCCTCCTTATGGACCGTATTTTCTTGATTCTTTGCATGCCTGGTAAACTTTGATAGGATATTGTATATTATGATTTTTACATTGTTGGGTCTCAGACTTTGTTCTGGTATTAACTTACTTGCCAGTTTTGTCCTTTTGAGTTTTACCTGCATTCTTAGTTATTGGAGGACTAGGACATCTTTTAGTATAACCCCACTTTAGCCCCCTTGTGAGAGGATCTCCTCAGAATTCTACCTAGTATCTTATAAGGTCTTTCCACTCCAGCTGATAGGACACAAATTTTCAGCCCTGTGTGAGCTTCAGGAATCCTTTGACCTACTTCTTTCCAATAGTTACTTCTCTATTATCAGGAAAGTTCCTATTATGCATATTGAGTCTGATACTTAGGAATTCAAAATTCCCTTCATAAATCCCTGGGCTCTATGTACCACTTATTTCTAGTATTCTGCTCTGCAAATTATAACTACCTTGGCGTCCTTAAATTCCTATCTTAATCTCTTCAACTCAGCACCATCACAAGATGCTAGAAAGGTACTACATCCCTGCATAGTCTCAACCATTATCTCCAAGTAGCCAGCTGAGGTAACTCTAGGGCCTACCTCTTCATATTCCTCATCTAAGGGCTTCCTGCTTTGCCTGTTTCCACCACTGTCTGAAGTCATCATTTCATATATTTTGTCCAGTTCCATACTTGTTAAAGTTTGAAGGTTAATTAGGTCTGTATTACATCTAAAAGCTATAATATAGAAAATAAAATTTTAATATAACCATTCTATACTGAAAGTCATCAAATGCCTAGGCTCTAAGGAATTATTTGGAAATTTTTTTACGAAAGTCATAAAACATTAGGAGCCTTAAGGAAGACCTAAATCAGAGGAGGAATACACAATGTTCAAATACAGAAAGACTGAAAATTGTGAAGATCTCAAACCTCTCCAAATTAATTTACGGTCTTAAAGCAATGTGATTTAAAATGCTAGTAACTTTTATCATGGATTTTGACAAAATTATTCTAAAATGTTCAAGATGCAAAGGGAAAAGTGTATCTAAGACACTCTTGAAGAATAACAAGAAATAACGATTTAGTCTCTCAGAAACCAAGAAGTATTTTAAAGCTGTTTGAGTGAATACAGAATGAAATTGGATGAATATCAATAAGGGCAATGGAATAGAATAGACCCACATATATGGATACTTGATTTATGACAAGATGGATATTGGATAATATTAAAGGAAAGATGTTTTCTACTAAAAGGTTTGGATGAATTGCATTCCCTTGAAATAAATGGAACTTGACCTTTATTCTCATACTATCAACAAAAATCTGTTTCCTGTTGATTGTACATATAATATACAAAAGGCCCAACATTAAAGCTCTTAGAATATAGTAAAAAAAAATCTTTATAAATTTAGGATAAGTAAACAGCACACAATAGTCTTGAATATAAAAAACATTAAGTTGGATAATACTGTGTTTATAAAGTGGCCCATTAAAGGAGTGGAAAAAATAAAGTTCCAGAGAAGAAAATACTTCAAGAAATAGAACCTACAAATGGTCTATATCCAGAAACTGTACATAACTGCTATGCATCACTATTGAAAAGAGACAACCTAATAGAAAATTTACAAAAGGCAAAGAATTACCAAAAACTGGCATCTAAGTATTCAATGTTTAAAAACTAATCAAGTATTAATGGAAAAATATAAGTAAACATGACAATGAGATATTCTAACAATAGGACTAAAACTAAAGGAACCACCACTACATTCAGCATGGTTTTACCTCAAAGCTAATGTTGAATAAAAAGTCAGACCTAAGTACGAATATTGCAGGACTCCATTTGTAAAATTAAAATAGGCAGTTTGGGAGGGTATATTGCTTTTAAAGATGTTATTTTTAAGCAATCTCATCAACAACATGGGCTTGAACCTACAACCACAAGATCAAGAGTCTCATGATCTACAGACTGAGCCAGCCAGCTACCACCTTTTTGTTTTAGAAATTGGAATGAGTTTAAATTGTATAGGATGGGAAATGTAGCTATAAGTCATAAGGGAATCTTGTTTACAATCTTTTTTTTTTGACATGGATGGTCAAGATATTAGAAATAGGTTTACTTCAAGATCACTCACTGAATGTCTAGTTACTGATTTATGTACTTCATGGGTCTACTGTACTTCAGTTAGAATTTTAAGAAGGAGGAAGACCAAGAAGAGGGACTTAGATGAAGAGGAAAGTTTGCCACACTTAAAAGATTTAAACCAAAGGTATTTACAGATTTATGTGAAGAAATTTTAAAAGGTCTGCATAATTCTCAGTGTATTAAAATCAAGAGAAGCTCTCAAATACTTCAAGACTGAAGAGGACTACAAGGTCAGCTCCAAAGAAAGTTGAGACCTGTTTTTTTTTTTTAATCAACTTTGAATTGTAGAAAAGCAGAATAAGCTCAAATTTCTAAGGGAAAATTATATTCAACCTGGAATTCTACAATGAAACAAACTGTCTCATTATAGATGCAAAATACATTTTCACAAATGACAGCACCTTCAACAAAGCAATGAAGCCCTGGGACAATGGTTGTGTAGCAGGCTTTGTGTCTTACATTATTTGGGTTACTAGAGCAGAATGTAATAGACTGAGTGGCTTGGTTTATCAACAAAAATTTGTTTTCCAGAGTTCTGGAGTTTGGGAAGTCCAAACACCAAAGTAGTAGCAGATTCAGAGTCTGGTGAGAGCCTACTTCCCGATTTATTGATAGCCATCTTTTCATTGTAACTTCATGTGGCAGAATGTGCAAAGGGCTCTTAGAAATCTTTTATAAGGGCACTAATCGCATGTCTGAGAGTGGACCTAATCAACTCCCAAAGGCCCAACTTCCAACTACCATCACATTGGGGGAAAAGGTTTCAACATATGAATTTGAGAGACACAAATATTCAGTCTGTAGAACTTTAAAAGTTGTTCTATTAGGACTGAACTTCAGTGGCTCCAGAATGGTTATTTAAAAAGACATTGGGTAGTAGACATGTTATTGAATGAAGAAAAAAAAGGGGGGGGGGGAGATTTCGTCATCCATACAATGAATTGTCTACTTTTTTTTTTATTATTACAAGATAGAAGAATTTACAATTAGGAAATTAAGGAAAACCAATTTGAAACAAAAAAACAAATGCAAGTATTGGAAAGTCAAGGAATACATATGAGCCAAAGTAAAATATGTCATTATTTGGAACAATTAATGGAATATAATTTGTCCTTGATGTTAGAAACATTTTCCTACATTTTTTGTCCTTACACAGGACCTTAGAGAAACTAAAATAAAGTGTTTTTCATTTCTGTATATTTTTCAATGAAAAGTATTTTGTAGATTCATGTAAATTCTTATTTTCAACCTTTACAAATTATCTATGGACCAAGAATTCAATAAATATTCTTTAAAAAAAAATTACCCTGAGAGATTACCCTGGGAAATTACAAATGTTAAAAAATGAAGTGGGGAATGGTGTGGAAATGTGGAGCTGTTACAGGTATGTTAATATTCATACCTGGTCAGTAATTGAGAGAATGAGGGAAAGGAATCCAAATGGTGGTATAGAAAGACCATGAACTCACCATCTCCATAGACACACTGAATTTACAATCACATACAGAGCAATTCCTCCTGAGGAAGGGCTGAACAGCTGACTACACAAGGATAGAGGGATGCACAGAGAACAGGAGGTCAGACACAAAACGTGGTAATGACAGGACCACCACCTTCAACACTGTGAACTGCAGTAGGGATGATAGCACAGAGGGACCATGAGTCCATTTGCTTACCCTGAGGCATAGGGAAAAAAAGCTGTGATTTAAAGGGCAACTAGACTGGAAGTGAACTAATTCTAAAGTATCTGCTAAATGACAGGGGAATGGCTGTAACATTCTCCAGGGTTGAAGGTGCTAGTAAATGGTATTGTATACATCTCCCTGGGCATCTAAGCAACCGTTTTCCCAAAGCAGGTTCCCCCACCCATTCCCATTCAAAGTCCAGCCATCCTACCAGAGGCTCTAGTGTGGCATGCACCAGGACACCCCCAAAACAAGCCCATTACAGCTTCAGCTGTCTCAGCAAGGTGGCAGAGATACAAAGCACCCTGGGATACCTCAGTCCAGCACCCACCTTAGTTCCATGTGACTAGCCAGGACAACCCTGCAGAGAGCTCATACCTGCTATAGCTCCAGCTGTCCTGCAATGGCACCCCCTGTACAGAGTACCCCAAAACCCCTCCAGCCAGTGCCAAGTCCAGCTTTAGCCAGGGGTCTATCCAAAAAGAGGATAGAACAATAGTAAATACTTATGCATTCAACATAGGAGCACATCAATTATATAAAGCAAATATTAAAGACAAAGGGAGAAATCGATAGTAATACAATAATAGTAGACTTTAATAACCCACTTACATCAATGGATAGATCATTCAGACAGAAAATCAAAAAGGAAACATTGGCTTTGAATGAAACATTAGTCCAAATGGACTTAACAGATATTTATAGAACATCCCATCCAGAAACAATACAGTAGTACATTCTTTAAGTACATAGGAAACAGTCCCCAAGAGAAATCACATGTTAGGCCACAAAAACAAGTCTCCATAAATTTAAGGCCAAAATCTATGAGGCATCTCTTCTGACCACAACTGTATGAAACTACATGTTACAAGAAAGTGGAAGAAACAGGCTAAGCATGTAACTAAATAACCAATGGGTCACAGAAATCAAAGAGGAAATAAAATACATGGTGACAAAAATAGAAACAATGACCTAACATCTTTGAGACACAAGGAAAAATTATAAGATGGAAGTTTAGGGTGATAAGTCCTGCTTAAACAAATTTCACTTAAACAATCTAACCATACCTCTCAAGGAACTAGAAAAGAACAAAGCCCAAGTTAGTAGAAGGAAGGAAATAATAAAGATCAAAGCAGAGTAACTGAAATAGGGACTAAAAACAAAAACAAAGAAGATGAATGAAACCAAGAGCTGGTTATTTGAAAAGATAATCAAAATGGAGTCACCTTTAACCAGACTCATCAAGGGGGAAAAAAAAAAAAAAAAAGGACTCTGAGGGGGGCCTGGGTGGCTCAGTTAGGTCATGATCTCACAGTTCCTGAGTTTGAGCCCAGCATCAGCCTCTGTATTGACAACACAGAGTCTGTTTGGGATTCTCTGTCTCCCTCTCTTTGCCCCTCCCTCTCACCTATTCTCTCTCAAAAATAAACACTTAAAAAATATTTTAAAAAATGAGGCGCCTGGGTGGCTCAGTTGGTTAAGCATCCGACTTACATTCAAGTCACGATCTCATGGTTCATGACCTCCAGCCCCACATCGGGGTCTCTGCTGACAGCTCAGAGCTTGGGGCCTGCTTCAGATTCTGTGTCTCCCACTCTCTCTGACCTTCCCCCACTCTCTCGTTCTCAAAAATAAACATTAAAAAATTAAAATTAAAAGAGGATTCAAAATCAGAAAACAGAACACCACAGAAATACAAAGGATTGTAAGAGACAAAATGTGTATACTAACAAATTGAACATCCTAGAAGAAATGGATAAGTTCCTAAAAACATACAATCTTCCAAGAATGAATTTGGAAGAAATAGAAAATCTGAACAGACCGATTACAAGTAATGAAATTGAAGGGGTAATCAAAAAACTGCTGAAGAAAAGTCTAGCATCAAATGCACTCATAGGTGACTATTATCAAACATTTAAAAAAGTTAATACCGGTCTTTCTCAAATGACTCCCAAAATAGAAGAGGAAGGAATGCATCCAAATTCGTTCTATGAGGCCAATATTACCCTGATACCAAAAGAAAAAACACTACAAAAAGAACACTACAGGCCAATATCCCTGATGAATATAGATGCAAAAATCTAACAAAATATTAGCAAGCAAATTCAACTATATATTAGAAGCATCATCCATCATGATCAAGTATGAGTATTCTGGGCATAAAGGATGGGTCAATACCAACAAGTGAACATGATATGCCACATTAACACAATAAAGGATAAAACTATAGAATCATCTCAACAGATGCAGAAAAAGCACTTGTAAAACTATTAGTTCATGATAAAAGCTCCCAACCAAGTGGGTTTAGAGGAAACATACCTCAAAGTACTAAAGGTCATATATGCAAATGCTAACATCAGCTAACATCACACTTGGTGGTGAAAAATTGAAAGCACTTCCAAGATAACAAGACAAAGATGTCCACTCTCACCACTTTTATTCAACATAATATCTTAAGTCCTAGCTTCAGAAGGCAAGAAATAAAAGGCATTCAAATTGACAAAAGGAGAAAACTTCCACTATTTATAGGTGACATTATATACAGAAAACACTAAAGCCTCCATCCAGAAACTATTAGAATCAATCAATTCAGTAAAGTTTCAGGAAAAATCAATATACAGAAATCCATTGCACTTCTGTACAATAAAGTAGGAGAAATTAAGAAAATAATCCCATTTACAAATGCATCAAAAAGAATAAAGTGCCTAAGAGTAAATTTTAAAAAGGAGATGAAAAACTGGTACACTTAAAACTAAGACAGTGGTGAAAAAAATAGAAAAGGACAAAAATGCAAAGATATACCATGCTCATGGATCAAAAGAATATTGTTACAATGTCCATGTTACCCAAAACAACCTAGAGATTTCAGTGCTATCCTGATCAACATGCCAGCAATATTTTTCACAGATCTAGAATAATCCTAAAATCTGTATGGAAATACAGAAGGTCCAAGTAGACAAAATGATTTTAAGAAAAACAAAATTGGAGGTTTCACAATACCAGATTTCAATGTATGCTACAAATTTATAGTAATCAAAATGGTATGGTATTAGCACAAAAACAGACACATAGAACAGTGGAAAGGGATAGGAAGACAAGAAGTAAACCCACATTAATATGGTCAATTAGTCTGTGACAAAGGCAGCAAAAACATAGGATGTGGGAAAGATTCTCTTCAGTAAATGGTGTTTGGATAACAAACAGCTACATGCAAAAGGATGAAACTAGACCACTTTATTTTAATACCGTACACAAAAATAAATTCAAAATGGATTAAAGACCTAAATATAAGATCTGAAACCATTAAATTCCTAAAAACATCTACACAGGCTGTAAGCTTTTGGACATCAGCCTCACCAACATTTTTCTAGATAGGTATCTTCAAGCAAGGGAAACCAAAGCAAAAATTAAGTTTTTGCACAGTGAAGGAAAGCATCAAGACCAAAAGGCAGCCTACTAAATGGAAGATAAATGCAAAGTATGTATCTAATAAAAGATTAATATCCAAAAACATAGGAGCTAGAATTCACCCCCACCTCCCAATAATGCAATCAAAAAATGGGCACAGATGCCTAGGTGGCTCAGTTAAGTGTCCGACTTCAGCTTCAGGTAATGATCATGCGGTTCACGAGTGTAAGCCCCACATTGGGCTCTGTGCTGACAACTTGGAGCCTGGAGCCTGCTTCAGATTCTGAGTCTCATTCTCTCTCTGCCCCTCCCCTGCTCATGCTATGTCTCTCGCAAAAATAAAAGTATTTAAAAATTTTTTTTAAGTTTAAAAAAATGAAAAGATCTGAAAAGACATTTTCAAAGACAACATGCAGATTGACAGCAGACACAGGAAAAGATGTTTGTTGGTAATTAGGAAATACAAATCAAAACTATATTCTCTCACACCAGTAAGAGACTACCTTTAAGAAATGTGAAAACAGCAAGTGTTGGTGAGAATGTGGAGGAAAAAAGGGAACCCTTGTGTATGGTTGGTGAAAATGTCAATTGGTACAACCACTGTGGCAAATACAGAGATTCCTCAGAAAATTAATAGAAATACCCTACCATTTAGCAATTCTGCTAGATATTTACTCAAAATAGAAATGCTAATTAAAAAATATATATGCCCTTATTTATTGCAGCATATATTGTATAATAGCCAAGATATAGATTCTACAGAAGTGTCCGTGGATAGATGAATGGCTTAGATGTGATAGAAATAGTACTCAGCCACAAAATGGAATGAAATCTTGCCATCCATAGCAACGTGGAAGAATCTAGAGGGTATTGTGCTAGGGAAAGTCAGAGAAAGAGAAATACTGTATGGTTTCACTTATACATGGATCCTAAAAAGCAAAATGGAAAAAATAGACTCAATTACAGGGAAATCGGAGGTTGCCAAAAGGAAGAAGGGTAGGTGATGAATGAAATAAGTGAAGTGGATTAAGAGGTACTTCTAGTTATAAACTAAGTGAGATGGAAGCACATCACAGAGAACACAGTAAGAACTGTTGCAATGTTGTATGGTGACAGATGGTAACTAAGCTTGGTGAGGATTTGGGTAATGTATAGAATTGTTGAATCACTATGTTGCATACCTAGAATATAACACTGTCAACTAAACGTAAATACAAAGAATGTCTAAAGGGAGATTAAACTACAAACAGAATATGTATCATTTACATTTACAAACAATCGAAACCCTAAAAGCGATTTTGGTGGAGTGGGTATGAGGCAAGAAGCCAAGTAGCAAATAAAGAGTTGCACCCTTAACTTTCATAGGAGTCAAAAGCAATGGACAAAACTATTACGAAAGAGCTCTATATGCATATGTTTTTAAAATAAGGTCACTACCATCAGAGTAACCAATAACAGATATGGTTAAATGACACTGCCTCTGGGTACTCAAAGTTATGAAGGGAGTGGGAACTACAGATTTTCCATGTAAATCCTTGGATACTCTTATTTTACTAAAATATTTAAGTTTTTCTGTGTTCTCTTTAATTGGAACCATTTAATAGTACTTCAAATAATCCTGTCTTTTTCTGTTTTTATTTTCTCCGAAATTACCAATTTTCACTCTTAGGGTGGTAACAAGATCAGGTCCTTGGCTGATCTTACATCAGCCAAGGACATGACCCCAAACTCCTTCAATTCCCCCTCCAAATTAGCTAATCATCTTCATGCTTTAGGAAAATTGTGCCATCCTCCCTGGTAGTTTTATGAATGGCCTTTTGGCTCAATTAGCACCTCTATCCTCCCTTAGTCCCCATTGGGGGGTAGACAAGAATTAAACAAAGTCAAAAGCTAAGACCTCTGAGTTTGCCAATTCTTGTTTCAACCAAATGATTATGATTTGATTCTCTGCTTCCAGCTGCTGTGATGGCCCTTTTTACTAAATTTAATCAGTCAGACCTATCAATTAGCAGTTGATGTGAAAACGGAAACTGAAAGGAATCATTTGAGATCCACTAAAGCTAAACTCCTGTTCATTATAAGCTGCTTCTTCCTCAGTATGAGCTGGCATTCCATAAAGCAATAAATGACCTCTGTTTCTTCTGTTTCACCAGTCAAGAATGATTTCTCTATAAATTTCCAGTAAATAAGTTGCAGTTTAGAAGAAACCAGGTAGAATTTATAGTTCTAATAAAATATATGCAGCAGCTTACCACATGAGTGCCTGGTAGATCCAAATGATAAGACACCATTTACTAAAATGGTTGCTTTCCTTTACGTATCAGGAGATGTTACATTGGCATATTGCTTCAAAGATAATGACACTTTCTTAATGAAGGAGCCATTTTTTAATAACATGGATTTTACTTAAAACTTTTACAGGTCATCTGTTTTGCTTGCTGCAGAGGTAATTCTTGGGGTCAAACGCAGTGTGATAGTGATCAATGGCATTTTCAACTAATGTTGTAAAGTGCATTTCTGACACATTTCCAGTTGTTTCCATTTCATATAATAGCATCATGCACATTCAGCATCAGAACAGATTGCTCATTAAATGGGCTATCAATCTTTGGTTAGGTACATTTAAAAGATGTTGAGGAAATTGCATCCATAATGATGTAATTTCTCAACTGTTACTTTTCCTCATCCTTGTAGTGCTACTAGTATTGAAATTGGCAGAGTATTTGCATTGTCCACACATCCCATAAGATAGGACCCCTCAAATTGAAGAAATCACACCTAACATGTTTATAAACTGATGCAGGACTCAGATTTCAACATTTACTATTAATGTGCATTTTACCAAACCCCATTAAGGTGTCACAATGCAACATAAAGCAGCCCAACTTATTAGAGCTAAACAATTCATTGAAAAATGGATAGACCTTAAACTATGTAGTTCCAGTTATTCATTTATTGAGCTTAATTCATTCATAGCATAATGGTTAATAGAAATGACTTGTGTAAAGGTGTCTGGGTTTGAATATTGGCTCTGAATTACTGACTGTGGGCACTCAGTTGGTATCACCTGTAATAAGGAGACAATTTACCTATGTCACGGGTTTTAATAAAGAATATGTAACACCAGGTAAACCATGTAGAATAGCACATAAGCGCACACTCTTATTCTTTCTTCATTCATACATTCAAGTAGTTATTGTGAATCTACCATTCAATGATGTATAAAAATTTCTGACATTTCAAGAACTTCAAGACATGCTTGAGAACATTAGATTTAAGAAGTAACCGTAACAGCTGTGTATAAAAACAGGTATTTCAGGTATGTAAAGATGTGGAAGATGTACTGCAAAACAAAATATTGCTGTTTATCATGTAAGTGAATAGAAATATAGCAAATGTGGAAAGAGGTTAAGGGGGAGAAAGCAACACACTACAGGGGTATTTAAGATAATAATGACTTAGTTGATTCTATGTCTCATTTCACCATTTTTCAAATGACTTATCCACTGTGTCTTTAGTGAAGATTCCCATGAACCTGGAAAAAATTGGATAAATTCCTAGAAACATATAACCTACTAAATCATGAATATAGAAATCTGAACAGACTAATGACTAATAAGGGGATTCAATCAGTAATAGAAGACATCCCAAAAGTCCAGGACCAGATGGTTTCACTGGTGAATGCTAATCTTAAATGTTCCTTAAAATATATATTTAAGAGGGAACACTTCCATATTCATTTCACAAGGCCAGTACTAGCCTGATACCAAAATCAAAGACACCACAAGAAAATTATCAGCCAGTGTCCATAATGAACATGCAAAGATCTTCAAGTATCAAAATGAACTTAACCACAGATTAAAAGAATTATACACAATAATAAATGGGATTAATTTCAGGGATAAAATGATCCACAAAATCAAATTGATACACATTTACAAGAAGGATTAAAAATGATAGGATCTCCATAGATGCAGAAAAATCATTTGCTAAAATTCAACATCCACTCATGTTAAAAAAAAATTCTCAACATATGTAGAGGGAATGTACTCCAACATAATAATGGCCATATATGACAAGCACACAGCTAATGCATACTTAACCATGAAAAGCTAAAAGCTTTTTCTCTAAGATCAGGAAGAAAAGGATCCTAACTTCCACCACTTTTATCTAGCATAGTACTGGAAGTCCTAGCCAGAGCAATTAGGCAAGAAAAAGAAAAAGAAACCAAATTGGGAAGTATGGTCACTATTAGAGGACTTACAGGCATACTCCTTTTCCTTGCACTTCACTCTAATGTGCTTCATAGATATTATGTGTTTTACACATTGAAGGTTCGTGACAACCCTGCATGAAGCAAGTCTGGCAGCCCTGTTTTTCCAACAGCATTTTCTTTGTCACATTTCCTAATTCTTGAAGCATTTTAAACTTTTTCATTAATGTATTTGTTATGGTGATCAATGAGCCACGTTCTCTCATGTTATAATCGTTTGGGGGCACCACAAACTGTACCCGGTAAGATGGGGAACTTAAATATTGTATGTATCCTGACTCTCCACCAACTGGTGGTTCCATCGCTCTCCCTCTCCTTGGCCTTCCCTGTGCTCTGAGACCTTCTAATATTGCAAGCAGGCCAATTAATAACCCTACGATGGCCCTTAAGTGCTCAACTAAAGGGAAGAGTTGCACCTATCTCCCCTTGAATCAAAAGTTAGAAGTGTGGTAAGGAAGACCTCTTGAAATTTCAGATTGGCACAAGAGGCCCAACTTTCACTCTAACAGTTGGCCAAATTGTGCTTACAAAGGAAAAGTTTCTGAAGGAAGTTAGGAGTGCTATTTCAGTGAACAAATGAGTGAGAAGGTGAAAAAGCCTTATTGCTGATAAGAGAAAGTGTTAGTGGTCTGGATGGAAGATAAAATCAGCTACAAAATTCCCTTAAGCCAAAGCCTAATCCAGAGAAAGGCCCTAAGTCTAATTCTATGAAGGCTGAGAGAGAGGACAAATCTACAGAAGTTTGAAACAGAAGCTGGTTCATGAGTTTTAGAAGAAACCATATCCACAACATAAAAGTGCAGGGTGAAGAAGTGCTGATGTAGAACTGCAGCAAGTTATCCAGAAGATCTAGCTAAAATAAAGAACCAAAGTGGCTACACTAAATAGTTTTTCAATGCAGACGAGGCAGCCTTCTGCTGGAAGATGCCTTCTAGGACTTTCATAACTGAAGAGGAGACGTCAATGCATGGCTTCAAAGCTCCAACAGACTGCCTGACTCTGTTAGGAGTTAATGCAGCTGGTGACTTTAAGTTGCAGCCAATGGTGCTCATGTGCTATTCTGAAAATCCTATGGCCCTTAAGAATTATCCTAGATCTACTTTGCCAATGTCCTATGAATAAAACAAAGCCTGAATGACAGCACATTTGTTTTCAACATGGTTTAATAAATATTTTAAGCTCATTGATAAAATCTCAGTAAAAAGGTTCCTTTTAAAATATTACTGCTTATTGACAATGCACCTGGTCACCCAAGGTCTTTGACAGAGATGAACAAGGAGATTAATGTTTTCATGCCTTACACAACATCCATTCTGCAGAGCTCATGGATCAAGGAGTAATTCTGACTTTCAAATCTTATTTAAGAATTATATTTTGTTAGGCTCGAGCTGCCATAGGCAGTGATTCCTCTGATGGATCTGGGCAAAGTTGACTGAAAAACCTGGCAAGGATTCACCATCCTAGATATCATTAAGAATTGTGATTTATGGGAAGAAGTCAAAATATCAATATTAATGAAAGTTTGAAAGAAGTCGATTCCAATCTTCATGAATGACTTAGATGTGTTCAGGACTTTTGTGTAGAAGTTAACAGCAGATATGGTGGAAGTAGCAAAAAGGACTAGAATTAGAAGTGGAGCCTGAAGATGTGGCTGAATTGCTGCATTCTCATGATAAAACAGAAGAGTTGCTGCTACTTACAGATGAGCAATGCAAGTGCCTTCTTAAATGAAATCTACTCCTGGCAAAGATGCTGTGAAGACTGTTGACATGACAAGGGCTTTAGAGTATCATATAACTGTAGTTGGTAAAGCAGCATCAAGGTTTGAGAGGATTTGCTCCAATTTTGAAAGAAGTTCTACTGGAAGAGTCAATCAATGAGGCAAATGCTGTCTTTTAAGAAACTTCCACAGCCACCCCAGGCTTCAGCAACCACCACCCTAATCAGTTCAGCAGCCAACAGCACTGAGGCAAGACCCTCCACCAGCAAGATTTCATGGCTAGAATTTTTGAGAGAGACTGAGACAGTGTGAGTGGGAAGAGGGAGCAAGAGAGAATTCCAAGAAGGCTCCACCCTGCCAGCTGGGGCCCAACATGTAGCTTTAATTCATGGAAAACCTCGAGATCACGATCTGAGCTCAAACAAAGAACTGGACACTTAACCAACTGAAACACCCAGGCACCCCAATAAAGTATTTTGAAATTAGGGTATGTGCATTGTTTTTAAGCATATTGCTATTGCATGCCTAATAGACTACAGCATAGTGTAAACTTTTGTATGTACTGGGAAACCAAAAAAATTAATTTGACACACTTTATTGCAGTGGTGTGGAACTGAACCTGTTAGCTAGGAAGTAACAGGGAGTTACTCAGATCAGAGGGCCAAAGGGTATCAGAAGGAGACGGAAGAGACAAAAGCAGGGAAAGAAGGTGTCTTACAGGACATGTAGCTCTCACCAAGAAGATGTACAGTCAGATGTTCTGTCAGATACTCCTTGTAGGAGCCAGCTTGAGTCTGATTGGCAATGAGCAAAGTTACCCTAACGTTAGCAGTAGTAGAGAGTAGTAAGATCCCTTCCTATAGGTGGATTTTTCCACTGTTTGTTGAAAACATGATATGTGCACTAGTATGCTGATATGTTAAGAATGTGCGGTTGAGCTAAAGTGCCTAACAGAAAACATGTAAGTTCCTTAACGTAAAAAGCTCCCTACCCGGTTCCCCCTAATACACTGAATAAAAGCTTCCTGAACTAAACTCAAGGAGACAGTGCTTTGAGATCTCTTGGTTTTACTTGCTTCAAGTAACGAAAACGATTTGCTCAAACCAGAAAACTGGGGCTGATCTATTGGCTAATGCACCCCAAGCAACAAGTCCTTTGCATTCAGTAGCAAAGTCATGTTATCTGAGATATTATAGAGAAAACTCTAAAGACTCTACCAAAACTGTTAGAACTCATCAACAAATTTTGTAAAGTTGCAGGATACAAAAATCAATATATAAAGATCTCTTGTATCTGTACACTAATAACATACTACCAGAGAAATTAAGGAAACGATCTTGTATTCAGTTGCATTTCCCAAAATAATACACCTAGGAATAAATTTAACCAAGGAGGGAAAAGACCTGTACACTGAAAATTCTAACACACTGATTAGAGAGATTGCACAAAGAAATGGAAAGATACCCATTGCTGAGAAGTTGAAAGAATATTGTTAAAATGTCCATACTATCCAAAGTGATCTACAGATTCAATGCAATTCTTATCAAAATTCCAGTAGGATTTTTCACAGAAATGGAATCATTCTAAGATTTGTATGGAACCACAAAAAAACAAAAAAAAACAACCCAAGTAGCCAATATAATTTTGAGAAAGAAGGCTGGAGGCACCACAATATGACTTCATATTGTATTACAAAGCAATAATAATTAAAACAGTATGGTAATGGGGTAAAAATAAACACAGATCAATGGACCACAGAATCCAAAAATAAAACTGCATGTATGACCAATTTATGACAAAGCTATCAAAAATATAATTGGAAAAGAACATCTTTAAATGGTACTGGGAAAACTGGACAACCAAACACATAAGAATCAAATTGGACTATCTTATACCACATGTAAAAATAAACTCAAAATGGATTAAAGTCTTTGAACAGCAGACCTGAAGCCATAAAACTTGATTTTTTGGTTTTCACAGTCAAGACAAGAAAATGTGGGGCTGCAAAGTAAAAAGCTTCTACAGAGAAAAATAAGAACTCAGCAAAATGAAAAGGCAACATGTTGAATGAGAAAATGTTTGCAAGCCATATGTGATAAAGGATATATAAAGTATTGAAAAGCTCATACGACTCAATAAAAAATCTGATTAATGATGGACAGAATTACTGAATATACTTTTTTCCCCCAAAGATGACACTCAGATGGCCAGCAGCTACATGAAAAGTTGCCCATCATCATGCATAAGGGAAAATCAGGAAAGCAGGAAAAAATCAAAACCACAAGGAGCTATCACCTAACACCTGTTACAATGGCTATTTCCAAAAAGACAAATCAGTCTTGGAGGTGGAGAAAAGGGAACCCTTTTGCACTGTTTGTAGGAATGTAAATTGATGCAGCCATGATGGGGGGGGGGGGGGGAGGGTAGAGTATGGAGTTTCCTCAAACATTAAAAATAAAACTACCACATGATCCAGGATTTGTGTTTCTGGGTATTTTTCTGAAGGAAATGAAAACATTAACTTGAAAAGACATCTGTACCCCCATGTTACTGTGGTGTTACTTATAATAGCTTAGACAAGGAGGCAACCTAAGTGTCTATTGATAAAGAGATAAAAATGTATATATAGGAGTATCATTCAACAATAAAGGAAATCTTGCCATCTGTACCAACATAAACCTTGAGGGCATTATGTTAAATAAGCTAAGTCAGAGAAAGACAAATATCCTATGGTCTCACACATGGATTCTCAGAGGAAAAAAAAAAAAGTCATAGATACAAAGAACAGATTGGTGGTTTCTAGAGACCGGTGGTAGGAAGTGGGTGAAATGGGTGAAATAGGTGAAGATGGTCAAAACGTATAAAATTCCAGTCCTAACGATACTAAGAATGTAATATATAGTGTGGTGACTACAGTTAATACTCTATTGTAATACTGAAGTTTGCTAAGAATAGGCGTGGACAGTCCTCACAAGAGAAAATAACAATGTGTATGGTCACCCATGTTAACTACACTTACTGTGGTAATCACTTAATATGTACAAATATAAAATCATATTATACATCTAAAACTAATATATCTCAAACAATCCCTGTTTAAAATACAGATGTACTTTATTGTGGTCCAAGATGTAATACAATGTAAAATACTGACATTTTGTAAATAAATTCCAGTTTTCTCTAATTCAACATTTCAAAACATTTAGGACTGTGAAGAGCAGTTTGTTCCCAGGTGCAACTCTTTCCCCAAATGTAGGGACTACTGAAATAAATCCAGAGACTTCCAAGAAATAAATAGTAACCAAGCTCACGGACTTTTTTACATTACCATCACTAAAAATATCCTTGTGTGTTACCAGTGTATCCTTAGCCTTTTCTGAAGCACTTTCTACCACCTCTTTGCCTACTCACATAGCCATTTGAGGCAGATATCTTTGAGTAAACCAACTGCTGAGCTTCACTTCCACTGCCAACCTTCAGGTAGATATCCGCTCTCAGTATGTTTAATGCCACCATGTTCCAGCCAGTCTGCTCCTTAAGACCAAGAAAAGCATGCACAGTAAGCTCTGAACGCTATTCAAACACCTGGGAAAATTGCTTCAAACGTCTGAGTGATTGCTCATACCATTCCCTTGCAAGTACCCAGGATTCTCATCCATTCAAATTCTATGCAAGAGAGTTTCATGATCTCAAACCTCAAAGCCTTTTTAAAAAATCTCTTTACCTGAAATAATTTCCAGCTTTAGTATCCAACCATTACTTCAGTACCTAGTGTCTCTAGGACCACAAAGACGCCATTATTTCGTTCATTATTCTTGTGTAACATGGATCAAGTCTGTGTCTTACCTCTCAACTAGATCACAGCCCGCATTTTGGAAGACTCTGCAATGTGATGCAAAAAGCACCGGTTTGGGAACCAGAAACATAACACTGTACTTGCTGAGTGACCTTCAGCCAATGATTAAATATCTTTGAGTCTCAGTGTCTTACTTAAAAGAATGAGGATATCCAGCACTTCATTTAGAAGGCCTCGTATAGCCTGGATTTTAAGGGTTCAATCGTTACCTCATTCTTTGAGATCAATGACCATATCTTGCATTCCTTTTACTCCCCATAGGTAGTGACTTGTCATTACTTTCAAACTCAAGCATTTGTAATTGATTTTTTAAAAAAAGGAAATGTGACGCATTAAAGCATAGCAAAGGAACAGAGCATTTTTTTTTATATAACATGATGCAATGCCCCATTGCTATTTATTGCAGGGAAGCAGCATTGGCCACTAGATTGTCATGGTGCCCATCAATCAGAAATGGGCTGAATTGACTAGATCGAAAACATTAGGCAGCCAATGAAGAAAAAGGCAGAACATTAAATTTAGGTTTTGCCAGTAGTATTTTGAGTCTCCAACTGGAGGACAAATTACAAGTATTCTCACTGGCAAAAAGACCTTAAGTCACGTAGTTGCCTTTTAAGCCTCATTTATTCATACAAGTTGTGCAATCAATGATAATACCATTGCATGAAGAGAAATGTAGATCTTTAAAAGCTGAAGTATATTCCAATGAAAGTAAAATGGAGCTTTGCCTTATGCAAAACAGCTTTCTTGATACAGATCATGCTTCTCAATCTTAGATTATATATTTGTGTGCTTGAGATACTCAACTGGAAGGAGATATCTGTGATTCTGAAGACATTGAGAAGTGATGTAAGTAGGATGTGAAGCAAAATTATTTTGGTTTGGGATTCAGTTCTCCCAAACAGGAGGAATTGTTTTGGATGCAAACAAGGGATTTTCCCCTCCATTTTACCCATATTGCCTGGGTAAAAAATTGTTTGACAATTATAAGAGGAGCCCACTGCTGATCAACAGCAGATACTGACAACTTGTCAGACATCCAACTGAAGTTTTTCTCCTCCCTTTCCAGCACTGATTGCTGTGTAATTTGATTTTTAGAATAAGGAAAACTGTTAGGTTGGAAAATAAACACGAACCCTTTTGTATGTTAAGGTGGTTTTTAAACATCCGTAGGCCAAGATAATACACATCTCAAGTACCTTGCATTCTTCTCACCCGCCCCGGAGTCAAAGCAGTTACAATATGTTCTTTAGGCAATACCTATTTTGTAAGTTTATTTTGAGAGGGAGAGGGAGAATACAAATCCTTAGCAGGCTCCACACCATCATCTGGGAGCCTGACTCACGGCTCAAACTCATTAACCATGAGATCATGACCCAATCCAAAATCAAGAGTTGAAATTTAACTGAGCCACCTGGGGCATCCCAAGGGAAGATCTTATTTTCAGAAGTAAAACTAAGTTATTGTGTGCATCATGCATTTCTCTAAAGCACATGTTCAGCATTAAGATCAATAGGCATTTTGATAGGCATTTTGATGAGGCTGACAAAGTTTCGTGTGATCTCAGACTGGTGAACATTGTGGCACAAATGATGGATGAACCAGAAGACCTCTGATTTCATGGCTGGAGAAGGGTGAAACTAACATCGTTATTGGTAAGACTGGATAAACAACCAATGTTCTCTAAACTGTACAGGACTGCAAGAATTTCTTTGTTCAGCAAAACTGTGTGCAGTCAGGGGTGGTTAAAATATATTACACTGAGATTCTAGAAACCCAGGTTCTATTCCTTGCTGGTTCTGCTAAGTAACAATGTGACCTCAGCCAGCTCAATTAACCTGTCTGTATTTCTTTCCTTGCATATAAAACAGGCAGAACAATACCTGCCTTTTCTAACTTTCAGGATTGTTTTCCAATTAGATGGAGATAAAACATGTACAAGTGTTTTTGCAATGTATTGTGCAGCATACAAATGAAAGTTAATAATCATTGCCAACTCTGTTTATGACTTTTTTTTCCCCAAAGGCTGTCCTTGCTCAAAATGAGTCATTCCTCTTACTGCAATTACTTCGAGCTGATTAGGTGTTCATTTTTATCCCCCAGCATCCCACAACCACACCACATCCACTGTGGTCCTTCCACCTGTGTTTCTAAAGGTTTTTTGTAGACTGCTTTACATCTGCCCAAATTTACCTGTCGTCCATGAGTTGTTTGGGGACATAGATATTGGTCATTAAATAGGTTTTCCTCTGCTCAGCACAAGTTTCAGTAAATGATTTCTCTATATTTGACAATGCACCATGTTCCCAGATCTTGTTTTTAGCCATATGGTGTAAATTTACTGAGTTATACAAGGCCCATAGGTGATATTAATGAAACTGTTTAAGAAATTGGTTATGGTTGTTGTAGGAATTCCATGTCTGAAAAAACTTAACCCTATTGTAACTGATCAGAAGCTTGATACCCTTTTTGATTACCTTATTCTACTGGGTCCCTGGAAAATCAGGCCAAGAAACATACCTCACTGTGCATTATTCCAGACTTCTAGTGCCTCCAACCCTCTCCAGCTGCATTTCCGTATTTGACTATTGCTCTTGAAAATGTTACATTAGCTATGGGGTAGCAACGTTGTCAGAACTTACGTACCTTACAACACTAAATATTTACAACATTCACTGAGAAAAAATGGAATTTTGCCAATGATACACATAGCAGGGTTTTTATGCAGATTGCCTAGCTCTTCTCCCTCTCTCGAGTCCATTTCTAAAGGCTTTAGTGATTCAGGATAACTTAAAAGGTCCTGCTACAAAAATATCTGGCTCCAACTTGAGTGGCAGGTCATGAATGATGGTGGCTGATGCTAAGTGTGTCTACGATATAACAGATCCTAGGAATGGAAGTCAGATAGAAATAGGTTCATGTGCTTCACCTACTGGTCATTCACTAGAATTACTTACCCCGCCCTAGAGCTTACCCATAGGTGGCCCTGCAAATTCCTTAGAAACAAGAGGCAGGGTGATCCCCTGTGTCATGAGATTGTAACTATGCAACTGACTTCATGCTTGGTTCTCAGGGAAGGCACAGTGGTTTTTAGATCAACACGCCTATAACCTCTGGTAAGGTGTTTTCAACTTTTCAACCTCACCTGCCATGCCCTGAAAAATATAAGAACAGGGAGTTTATCTTGTGCTAAGACTATCATGGTCCAAAATGCTGATGAGGAATTTCTGCTGGCTCAGGTTTCATAGCTCATTATCCAGTGTAGGCTGCAAGAAAAGAGATTCACAAAAAAAGTTTTCAGCAAGTCTTTAAACTTATTTGAAGACAGGAAAGCCATTACTATAATATACCTTACAATGTAAGGTCTGACTGAGAAATAATCTTTGGACTCAAATACCTGAGCTACTCAAAAACCCAGTGAGCCAGATTTTCAGTGACTGAGTACCTCAACATAAAAGCATCTTCTCTGGAATTGGTTTCAGAGAGCCATGTTTGGATGCCTCTAGAACTGACTGTAATAGCATCTCTAGGCATTATGGAATACTGTGCTTATAAGTCCAAAGTCTAAGTACTAAGGTTCTTGGAGACCAGGGTATTGAGATTAACAGATGGAAATTTTCTTAGAAATTGCACCACTGGGCTCCCATGAGTGTACAAGTATTTTTGATATTTCATTGATTTAAGATCTGATACTACTCTACAGATCTTATTGATACCCTAAAGAAAGGGAGAGGTGTTTGTCTGAACTTAGAGATATCCAAAGTACTTTTAGGAGCAAAAGGTCTCTTCCTGTCAAATGAGAGATGAGACTTCTCACATTTCAAAATTCACAGGGAAATCACAAAACTTGTTTTTATCATCTCCAGCATGTGGGCAGTCTGCATTTTCTTGCTGTCTCATCCATTCTGATTAGACCCATTCCATGTCTCAGCAAGAGTGCAAAAGCAAACCTGGCAGACCATATTCATCCTTCCTTGGTCACCATCTCGTACCCACCACTGGAGATCAATTATACTATTATACTGAGAATGAGATATACAAGTTTTGGGGCAAAAATATATAATTTTATATGTCAACTTGGGTAGACCATATTATCCAATATTTGGTCAAACATTACTGTAAGTATCTCTATAAAGAAATACGCGACACAAAATAAAGGTATTTTTAGATGAGATTAACATTGAAATCAGTAGACTGAGTAAAACAAATTACTTTTCCTAACATGGGTGGGCAATTTCTAATTGTAGGAATAGAAAGACTGACCTCCTTGGAAAAAAGAGGAAATTCTGTCCATCTTTAGCAGAATTTAAGTCTGCCTTTATACTGAAACATTGGTTCATTCCTGACTTTCTAGCCAGCTGGCCTACCATGCCGATTTCGAAATTGCCAACCTCCATATTTGTGAGTCATTTCCTTAAAATAAATTGGCACACATGCATACATACATCTCTTACTGGCTCGGTGTCAGTGGACAACCCTAATACATCCACGTGATTTCAGAATTATGCACACATAATTTTGTTTATAGTTTTAATGCAACTAGGTCCGCTTTTCTACATGAGGCAAGTGAAGATTTGGTCCTTTGTATGGAATGTGTTCTCCCACAAATTTCTCCATTTTTTAGCTTGGCTCTGTCACCTCTGTTTACCTTCTTTACTGCAGACAGGACGTCACTTATAGTTAGGCTTAGATAGCCAATAACTGGCTCTTTTGTTTAAAAAAAAAAAAGGGGGTTGGGGGGGACTTCATTTCTTGGGTCTCTCCTGGGTTAATGACTTCAAAGGTCTTCTCAACTCCTTTTACAAGGCTCCAGAAGGATACTGAGTTCCAAGCCATGAGCAAGTTTGAAAGTGGGTCATTTAATTCTAATTCATTCTTCTCAGTAGTAAGAGCTCTGCACATGCCAGTCCTTTTAGTAAGTGACCTTTTCTGAAAACACATCTTTCCAAATACTTTTTTTTTTTTTGGTCAAAAGGATATAGCCTATTTCTATATTAAGAAGACTATTTATAGAATTAATAGGTGCTGGATAACCCTTTACAAAGAATAGATCCCCGATGCTCAGTTCAGGATACATCTACACACAAGGCAGTTTTCAATGGCCATCTTTTTATTGCCATGGGGATGGAGAATAGTTTTATTTTAACCTCCCTCTGATGAAAAACAGGGTAGATTTTGTATGTACTTACCATAAACCTTTCCTCCATCTTGCCTTACCCTTAGTTATCACAAGGATTCTAGTAATAAGCACGCCTTATTAAAGGTAACCATCTAAGTAGCAAATTGTTCTCTTCTTTCCATATATATAAGATGGTCATTAGGATACCCGAAAAGGAATGCTATTACTATTACTGATACTATAATCTTAACACAAAGCTGTGTTATGGGACTACATCATATAACATCAAGTCCAGACACAGTTATTATACCCATATTTAGAGCTTGCTTTTCTGGGGCCATCGTCTCAAGTTGTTGGCCTCTGCCATCATTTTCCAGCTATCTCTACTGCAGTATACAGTGCATCGCAGAGATTGAGTACTACCAGAAATAAACACTGCTCACACATTTCCCCTCCTCTATTCCATTTACCCTTGATAAGTTACTTCATACTCTGACATGAGAAACTCGGGTGACACTTTCACTTCTATGTTCTATTAAATGTACATTTAGTTAATTCCTGTTTAGTCCTCATTCTTAACTCCTGAGTATTTCTTCCCATCTCTACTGCGTCCATTTTTTTTTTTAATTAAAAACCTTTTTACAGAGCAGTTTCAGAGCAAGATTGGGTCATAGCAAAATTGAATGGGAAGAGTTCTCATATCTCTTGTCCCCAGATACCCACAACCTTCCTCACTATGGACATTCTATAACCACAGTGGGACACTGATTATGATTGATGAACCTACATTGGCACATTATCATCACCCAAACTCCAGTTTATGTTAGGGTTCACTCAGGTTTTAAAATTAAATGGATTTTGACAAATGTGTAAGGACATTTATCTACCATTACGGTATCATACAGAAGTTCCACTGGCCCAAAAATCCTGTGCTCTGCCTTTTAGTCCCTCTCCCTTAATCCCTGGCAAACACTAATCTTTTTACTGCCTCCAGGTTTGCTTTTTCTTTTCACTAGGGATATGTAACACCCGTTTTAACAGATCTTCACCTCTCCTATCAAATCTTCCCTCCTGTTACAAGTTTTCCATAAAGAAGGTTGATCTGATGTACAAGTTGATCATACCACTGTCATATTTAAATGACTTCTCATTGCCTCCAGTCTCCAGTCCCCATTACCAGATCTATAGCTTTTGTATCTGGCCCCTGATTACCTTCCTTCATTTCACACAATTTACCAGCTTGCCTATTCTATTCCTGCAATACTAAAGTACTTATAGTTTACAGAATAAGCTGTATTCTATCTCATCAATATATACTTAGACATGTCTCTCCCATTACCTGGATATGTTGAACATGTTCAAGTCTTGATATAGTACCTTCCTCTGAAAGTGAAGATAACCTAACACTAAACTCTTATGTAGCATTCTGCATTAGGTCTTCATCATGGTAGAAAAACCCTCAATTTTCACTCAGGGTTAAAAATAGCTGCTTTCCAGCTGGCCTTCTACATTAGGTAATGAAGTCCTTGAAAGCAGGATTTGTACTTTGCTATTTAACTACCTTCTTGACGTTCATTATTTCTGTACATGCACATTTTTCTTTGGTCTCAGTGAAATTCAAAGCAGTACTCAAACTGTGGGAATAATTTACCTACAGGATGGATGGAAATAGTCAAATCCCCTTATATCTAAACACTGTTAGGTTTTGTACTTAAAAATGTTCTAGACTAGAACATGATTTCCTTCCAGGAAGTCAGATCTTAGAAAACAATGGGAGCTTTTCAATAAATAGAGATATAGGTAATTGTTTTACATTGTATCTTAACATGTGAAAAAAATCCTATAATGATATCAGCCAGGTTTAGGGTAGGACTTCATGTCCTTTAAATTCTATGGTTCCTTACAGAAACAAATGCCACAACTACAGAATGAATGGATGTAACTTGTAAAAAGATAAATACGTTAAACAAGTAAACGTTTGATGAGAGAAGTGCAAATATCTAAATAGCTAAATTCCTTAATAGGGATGCCTGAAAGCTCTGTCAACCCTTCTCACTCGTACTGAAAGCTACTTGGTTGAATTGGAATACTTTACAGCAACTGAGTCTCCCCCCCCCCCCCCCCCCAAGAAATCAGAGACATAATTATTCCAATTTTCCCAGTGAAGAGAGCTAGGAAGTTGATTGAACTGCTATCCTTTTTCATCATCAAGAGTCAGGTCCTCCCTATCCTACTTCTTTCTCCCCACTCCTCATTTCCTTTCCCATTTAGGTTTCTTCTATAACAAGTTTAACAAATACCCGTAGATAGGTGTCCATTTGTATGGTTTTATATAAATGATCTTGAATCGGTCATTCCTTTCCCTAGTTTGTACTAAGATTTTTTGTCAAGCTCAATGTGTCTTTTTACATATCAAATTGCTGAAGAGGATTTCATAGAATTTTGTGTAACACTTTCATGTCCTGAAAGACCACTTCATTCCAATTCTTCATTGCTATAAATAGTGCTGTCTTTACATTCTTTCCCATGTGGATTGCTGGGTTATAGGGAATGCAGTCCCTCGCTTCCATTAAGCAATAGACTACAATCTGAAATGGCTACTTGGTTCATATGCCTATCAGAAGGAAATGAAGATTCTTATTTCCCCACAAGCTTGACAATGTTTTGTAAACACCATTCTTAGCACATGCTTAAAAATTTTAACATTCTGTGGCATACATCTATTACAACTCACTCCTCAGATCTTTTTGGTCTACTTCGATTGTACCTCTTTCACGCCCTTGCATTTTAACATCTAATGTATCACATAATTTTCTCTTCGTTTGCCAAATATACACACAATCTTCCTTAGGATTGAAACTACATATTATGGATTTTTTTTTTTTACCCACACCACTTAACGATACATTAATTAGTTCTATCATCTTTTCTCTTCATGTAATTGCTCACCAGCTTTGAAATAAGTTATCAGGAATTCAGTTTTATCCTAATGGTTGCACAGAGAAGTAAAATTTTTCCCCCGACTTTAAAATACTGCAGACTATCCTCCTTTAAACTCATGATCTTTCCGTCAAACTTACTCCTTCCCATCCATTGACGTGATTTAGAAGTCACACATACACAGTGTGCTTTATGTCCTTGGAGGGAATAATATTGTGTTCAAAGATTTCCATGCATTTTTTATGTTTTGGCATTCACTTCCCTAATATTTATCTCTCTAATCTTGTGAGGACCTAGGTTAAAAATAATGGCAATGTGTGGGTTCTTACCCTTTTTGGTCATTCTTAAAATAGTGGGTGTGTAATAACATGCATTCTTCTTTTCCAAAGTAACTATAGAAACAAGATTAGTGTACAATGAGCTTTAGAATGGAGATGATAGAAACAAAAAGATTTCCCGCATCAGGAAAGACACTTAACTTTTTACTCCCTCCAGTGAGGTAGGAAGGTAGCTTTTATCTACAAGATACATAGACAATTTTTAATTATGTAAAGATGTTTTAAACCCAATGAGAATAGGAAACTTGATTGTACTGGCTGGTATCAAACCCCCCTACGTTAGCAGTAACTTCAGGTTAGTGGTTATAAAGTGGGAGGTTTTAAGAAATAGAAGTTTAATATTGAAGTGATGAATTACCTTTCCAAAAACAGTTGCTAGAAAGCACTATAATTTGTCACAATTTGAATCAGTAGCTAATTGGTCCCAAAATAAGAATAGTTATAAAGCTCAGCCCTAGGCCTTCAGGCTGCCTTGCCATTGATCTATACCAAACATTTGCTTTGCTATAGAATGATTTTATCCAGAGGAGATTCCACTATAAGCTTTTACTAACAGTTGATTCTCATTAACCGGAAAACATTCAGAATACTGGCTTATTTTTTGCTAATGACCAAGGTGTAGGTTTCGGTATGTGATCAAGAACTGAAAGGAGTTCGTGTGCTAGTGCGTCACAGCCAAGCCGCCTCTCCTTCCAGGTAAGCATAGAACTGGTCAGAAGTAGACGCACCCAGGAGGACACAAGGGAAAAACATCTGTCAAAGTGAATGCAAGCGTAACCATGTGGCTCTACTTACTACCCTACGAACATGCCTTGTTCAGGCAACACTTCAAGCAAGAAAGCATACCTAGAAATGTGGAGGAGGAGGTAGATATTAAGTAAAAGGCAGAAAACAAATACTGTCAGCAACCACAGGTAACCACTATTATTTTAGTGTCTTTATATCCAGAAAGAGGAAGACCAATACGTACGTAAGTGGACACCATTCTCATTTTGATGTGGAAGATATAGCTTTGCCTTGTTTTTAGTTTCAACATATCAGCATTTAAAGATAGTTGTAGTAGAAGTGTTTTATTTTGTAGATTTCATCTGATTTAAATAGCAGCCTATTATTGGAAGTTTAATGTTTCTAATGTTTTAATGCTGTGATGAAAAGTTTAGGGATAGGTTTTTAGACATTTGCGACTATTCCTTAGAATATCACAGCAATGAGGGGCACCTGGGGGCTCAGTCAGTTAAGCATCCCACTTCGGCTCAGGTCAGGACCTCATGGTTTGTGGGTTCGAGCCCTGCTCCAGGCTCTGTGCTGACAGCTCAGAGCCTGCTTCGGATTCTGTGTTTTCCTCTCTCTGCCCTTCCCCTGCTCCTGCTCTCTCAAAAATAAATTAACATTAAAAAATTGTTTTAAAAAAAAAACAGCAATGAAGTTACTAGGAAAACTAGTTACATTTTTAAATATTTGATAAATATAGACAAGATTTTGACCAACAGTCTGCTTTTAAACTTGAAACACTCTGGCAACCGGTGTAAGTAAATAATGATCAACTGAAAATAGGTGTATTCACAGTGTTGACGTGAGGACTGAGGCACAGAATAGTAGCTCTTTCCTTAGTGACAGAGCAAGGAACTGGTGGAGCCAAGGTGAAGACTGAACCACATTTGTTTTTACTGTACGTATAAAATACAAACATACACATCTACATATAAGTAGGTATATTATATACATAACTATGAATATGTTTTATGTATAATTGATCCCCCATTATATAGATTGCCCTCCACACACATACCATAGACATTTTACTACAAAGGGTGTAACCTAAAAACATTCTGATCTTTTGGCTTAGCACTTTTAGTGGGAGTTCCAGATCAATATTTGCATTTTTGTTGACAAACGCATATTATATCCCAATGTAAAAATTGTAGTTTTTCCCCCCATGCTCTTAATGAATATTTAAACCACTTCCAGTCTTGCTATTTCAAACAACAGTACAATTTTTTTTATGGACATGCATGGCATTGAAGATTTTAAAGCATTAAAAAAATTTAAGCATTATATGGTTTTACTCAGTCATGTTTATAAGGAAATATAGATGCACAGTTTTAAAAGTTAAATAAGCATTTGGCCCTTGAGTAGCTCAGTTGGTTAAGTGTCTAACTCTTGTTTTTGGCTCAGGTCATGACCTTGGGTGGTTGGGAGATTGAGCCCCACCTCAGCTCCATGCTGACCATGAAGCCTATTTGGGATTATCTCTCTCCTCGCCCCTCCCTGCTTGTGCTCTTTCTCAAAATAAAAACAAAAGTTAAATACACATAAGCAGTCCCTATCTTACCACAACTTTACTCCAAATTTTCAGTACTCAGACTACTATAATCTCTTATGGAAGTAAATATATCAAGTATCCCTATCTCCCATTAATTTGTTTATACCACTCACACTATTACTTGATTTCTTACCCTGGGAAATGAAGATTTAAGTCTCTGGCCCTTCATGCTCACCACAGCACACACCCTCCCCACTCCTTAAGCACATGCACCTATACATGCCTCTGTTCTTAATCTTCTAATAGTTCACAATATTTTGTTAATATTCCGATTGTAACAGCTAAGATGTTTAGGTTGGAAAGGTTTTCTTGGACTTCTCCTTTATCAGCTCAGTTGTCAAGGTAATTTACCACTAATGGTCCTGATTTCTGAAGGAAGTCTGGAACATCCTTCTCCATGCTGGCATATGTCAGTTCTTCCCTTGAGGCTCTTATCTTCCATTCTGATCTGGATGCTTGCACTGGAGGCCTCCTGCCTGCTTTCACCCTGCAGAACCTGTCTTGCTCCTGGTTTGGATCCCATGATTCTCTCCGGGCACCCTCGCCTCAAGTAGTAAACTGAGAAACAGTAATCTGGAGGTACTCTGGTGTATTTGTATTTTTGAAAATGTCATTTTACTGTCTTAAACTTTCATTAATAATTCAGTTTTGTAGATAAATTTCTCTTCAAAGTACCTTCACAGGGTCTTTAAGCTTCCACGGTGTCACTTCATAATCGGATGCCTCTCTGGTTCTCAATTCTTTGTGCAGCAAATTTTTTTTTTTGTTTTGTTTTTTAGAGACCTTGCTCCATTGTTCCCCTGTTCTCAGGTTTTACAGTTTGTGTGCTTTGGTGTGGAGTCTTCCTTCCTGGTTTTACTGTGGCCTGGTGAGCGCTCTCAATGCAAAAATGGAGTATCCTTCAGTTCAAGGTTTTTATATTATGTCCCGTAATTTCATGTGTTTTAATTCTTAGTGTGGTATAAACATTAGTGATTATTTTTCCTCTTTGCTCCATTTTTTTTAAATTGGTCTTTGATTTTGTTAAACAATTATTTTGAGAGAGAGAGAACAAGTAGGGGAGGTGTGGAGGGAGAGAGACAATCTTAAGTAGGCTCCCTACTCAGGACAGAGCCTAATGTGGGGCCTCAATCCCATGACCATGAAATCATGACCTGAGCTGAAATCAAGAATCAGAAGCTCATCTGGCTGAGCCACTCAGTCACCCCAATTTATCTTTTAGTGTTCTGAGCATTATCAAAGTCCTATTTTCTAAGCAATTACCTCAATTTATTCTTACATTCCCCCTTTCCCTATTTTCAATATTCAATCTTTTTGCGTATGTAAACACTTTTCTATTTCAAGAATATCAACAAAAAGTAACATAAGCAACAGTAGAAAAGGATTTTCAATTTCCATTTATTCCCAATGACTCAACCTGTTTATCATCTCAAACTGATGATCATCTGTTGATAGTTTACTTTCAAAATACGAAAGTCTAAGGAGGAATAACTTTAGGGGGGAAATTAAGAATTTGGTTTGTCCCAATTTAAGGTGGCATCCTGAGAAACATAGTACCTCTCTTTGTAAGCATGTCTGTTAGAACTGAGAGTGAAACCAGGCAGTCCACTGAAGCTGTATCACATCATACGGGTGCAGAGCTAACTGGAGCTAATGTCAGATATCCCAGTTGTATCAAGAAGGTAGTTGAGAACACTTAGGATCTATTCTCTTAGCAAATTTTAAAGTACACTTTACTGTAGTTACCATGCTGTACATTACATCTCTAAAACTTAGAGCAGAGAGAGTTTCTATCCCCTGACCAACATCTTCCCCATTTCCTCCACCACCTCCAGCCCCTGGAAACCACCTTTTTGTTTCTCTAAGTTCGATTTAGATTCTACATAAGTGTTCTCAATATTTATCTTTCATGTGTCTGTCATATTTCACCTAGATAATGCAGTCCAAATGCATCTATATTATCGCAAATAGGATTTCTTTTTTAAGGCTAATATTCCATTGTAGACACAGAACAATTTCTTCACCCATTTAGCCACTGACATTTAGGTTGTTTCCATATATTACATATTTTGAATAATGCTGCAATATATAGGGGAGTACAGCTATTTGAGATATGGATTTCAATTCCTTTGATCATAAGGCAATTCTATTTAATTTTTTGAGCAAACTCCAGTTTTCCATAACAGCTGTCAAAATTTACATTCACACGAAAGTGTTCAAGGGTTCCCTTTTCTCCACATCCTTGCCAACCTAAGTATTCTCACCACACATAAATAGTAACTATGTGGTAAAGGGTAGGTTCGTTTGTACTAATCACTAAAGGTATACTTACGTTAAAAACCACCACATTGTATACCTTAAATCTACACAATGTTTTTTCGTTTGCATCTCAATGCTGGAAAAACTAAAACTAAAAAAAATGTGGTTGAGATTCAAGTGCATCACAATTTCTCCTAATTGTCCTTAGAAATGGAAGTTAAGATGAAAACCATCAGAATTATTAAGTATTGACCTTATGTTGACGTTTTGGAGCCATGAATCCAGATACAGAAGTCAACAGAGGAGATGTGCTTTTTATTTTCTCTCATCTTATGAATTCCGTCAGAACATGAGAGGCTCTGCAGCTTTTATTGATCTTTCCGTAGATTTGACCCTGAGAGACAACCAATACCTAAGTTGTTTGGTGTCAACAGAGACACGAAAATGATGCCAATAAAAACCTTAAAACCACCATGGTGTTCGAGGTCAATAGCAACAATCTCCTGGAAGCCAGATAAATTTGAGAGGCCAAAAACATTTTAACTTGTACCTTCATGATTTGATAATTTTAGATAGTCTTGATATAAACATCCCACCCATACATGCACATATAGAATGTATATGTACATATATGTATACATTTCTCTATTTTGAGGGCTGGCAAAAATCAAAAAATTTATTTTTATGCCTTTCTGGTTTTTTAAGACTTAAAATGGTCACCAATGATTCCATCTTTAAGTTTTTGTAGGAACATTTTATTATCAAGTATTTTAAAGTTATTTGCACAGTCCTCCCAAAAGTTATTGATCTTTTAATAATTGTAATGTATCAGGTTAATTCGTTCACTTAAATGTGCGTATGAACCCACTATGATTGCTCTGGTTGTGTAGGCTCCATTGAAACTTTATTTTACATTTTATGGCCATATTAGGCAATCACCTGTTTTTAAAGTTTTAAAGACACAGACTATTGTGCCCACACTTCATAGCACACCTTTGTGACCCATCCAGTTTTAAACTGATGACCAGATATGCTCATAAGGAAAACCTTAGCTTAAAATCATACACTGTTCCTCTTTAGCCAAATATCCTTGTTAGTTCCTACATAATTTAACTCAAATGACTTGTTTAATGTGCAGGTTTTATAAATTAATCAGCAAAATGGTATCCCTTCACTCATTTATTACAGTTGAATATGATTTCAAGGTCTCTGGCAGACATTTGTCAAAAACTGACATCTGAGAAATAAGAATACAGTCAACCTTGTTTCTACAGATCAGTTTTATCCAGTGTTAACAGCAACAATTTAAAGAACAAAGATTTAGGCAACCAGCCAGCCCTAGCCTGACTGAATCAGAGATGCAGGGATCAAATACTAGAAGTATCACTTTTTTATAATCATTTCATGTAATTCTTATGCATATTAAATTTTGGAAGTTCCTGCCTTGGGTAATCCAAATTCTGTCCTTAGATCAAATTAGATGATAAAGCTGCACACTGGGATTGCTGTCTTTAGCCTTCGTGTACTTCTGCTGTACTGATACAGATAATTGACTAGGTATCATCTGTTTCTATTGACAGGGGATAGAAACATAGCCGTATAAAACACACTTATAATTAACCTGGGGGATATTATGGATAGATAGCATTGGTTCCTTATGTGGTTCCTGTGACAATATTTCTCTTAAGTTCCCATAAGATTTAAGAGGGCTTGCATAACTTGTCTACACGTTTTAGATTTGATGTATATTTAATCATTTATTCCGCAAAAAATTTTTTCTAAATATATATGGCAGCAAGGTGGTAAGTCAGGTGAAATTTAAGATACTTCTAACTGTTACAAGCTAAAATAACTGGTCCTATCCTGCCTTTTCCCCTGTACTACCTGCAGCCACACTGCAGGTAAACAAAGGGGTTCTGATTCAGGATAGAAATTCTGGGATTTATTTTTTATACTGAGGGAAAGCAAACTTGTAGAAGGCCACATTCTATTTAGCACTACAATCAAACAATAAGCATTATTTTGGAAACTAGGATGAGGCATTTTATTTCAACAGTAGTCTGTGGTACCCTCCCTTTCCAAGACAGCTTACATAGACAAACCCGGATCACAGTGGTACTTTTCACCTTCACCATTGTTGGTGTGGTTACTTAAGAGGTTTGATTTTCAAGAACATACAGATCAAATCTGGCTTTTTTAAATCTGTAAGTATCTACGTGCACATCAGGCAATATGCACACTCTTGCGCATGTGCATAATCACGTGTAAGTGGTTTCTAGGCTTCTTTTGCAAAACTCTTATTCTTTGTGAGAAGATAAGTCCTAATCATGTGTGAGGACTCTAGGGCTTGAAAGCACATGCATGTGTGCACACACATGCACAGAATTTTCACATTTGAAACTCAGGTAACCTTAAGAGGAATTTTGAGTTTTCCACAGTTTCTCAAAAATTACATTATGGGTGTATAATCTGTTTCAGCTAATTACAACTTGAGTTTCTCTGCATACTTGAGTCTATAAATGCTGACCTCTTCATTTCTTAATCTACGATTTTCCACCTTATGAGATTTTTCACGGTTTTTCTTTAGATTTAAAAGGCAATTGTGATGTTTATTTAACATCTTGAAACAAAGCTTGACCATGACCACTCCATGGAAACCGTGTTAGGAAAGACATTTCTTCAGTTGTTATGTGTGTTGGTGTTTGTTCTTCATATATATGTACACAGAGGTTTTTTTTTTTTTTTTTTTTTTTTTTTTTTTCCCCAACAGCAAGCTAATCATGAGAGCTTTAAAATTTTAGTAAGGGACAAGGGCTCATGAGATTACCAAAGATACCCTCAGATGATCGTACTTGTCCTTTTGAGACACATTATCAAAAAAATTAAGCCCCAAGATTCACATAGCTGTAAGAGCTATAACCTAAGTATTGGTTCTATGTAGACCCTTTGTTAAATATTGACACTCTAGAAAAATAGAAAACAAAGCTCTTACAGAGTACGTCTGGAATGTTTGCCTTACGTTGGAAAATACTTCTAGCTTTATGAATTTGATTCTCTAAGGTATTATTTGGAATTCTTTCAAATGACACACAACTTGTAAGGTTGGTAGCATTTCATATTATAAAACTGCAACAGTATAGAATGTAAACATGTACGTGTTGCAGACTTGACAATAAGTCAGTTTGCTTCTGCTTAGATCAAGCGATATGGACACAATATTCTAGGTTAGATCGTGTATTAGTTTAGAGATTGTAATAGATTCTAAAGTCCTTCTAAAAGACTTTGCTCTTTGTGGACTCAACAATGGCCACAAGCCCCTGCATGATACTTGGACTACTTAATTTCGGATTATTCCATTTCAAATAACAAGAGTAATTATTGCCAGTGTAAAGAAAACTCCACTCATTTACTCAGGGTTCCTTCTACCAGTTACTGAGCATCTTTAATATGCCATGTGTGGGGCTGGTTGCTGAGTAACAAACAATCCCTGCTGTGTTAAAGCAGCCTGAAGTCTAGGATGCTATGGTTAGGACTTCTATCAACTTCCCAAGTATTCATTATCCCTGCTTAATAACAGTTGATTTTATCCAAGACATCTTCGAGTAAAATATTATATTTCTTATTGCTGTTTGTAGCTATGAATACCAGTTTGATTGCACAGATGTCACAGGTTCAGGAACCGAGGGAATGTCGTTGAGATGACGACTTGACCAGGAAGGTATCTTTTCACCCTTGCTATTCCTTACATGGAGATAGATTAAGCATCCATCCTATTACCTTCAGGATGAAAGCCATGTTCTAACAATTGAACAGATAGGGTCTAGTGATTTGGGGATATTTTGCACAAGCAATAGACTATTGGACTTCTTTTAAGTGACAAAATAAGATCTTTATTTGTGTAAGACACCATAGCATGTTTTTGTGAGTTTTATTTCTTCACGCTATTGTAGTTTCCTTTCCTTTCTGTAGGCAACTACCAGGAAAGCAACTGCTTCATCAGCAGCTTGACAAAAATGACCAAGTTTGGGGAAGAAACCATTTAATCATTCTCAGGTCCTGAGCAACAGTTGATCTAGTCACCTCTGCTCTCCCAGAAGATGGTAAAGCACTCATCTGGTCGCAAAGCATTCCTGTCTTTCCTGGGAAGCCCTGTAACTGTTTGGCTAAGACTAGGCTCCCGGCAAGTAACACTAATACTTGAGGACAGGGGAGCTCTTCTTGCATAGGTAGGTTTTATTCCCATCTTTTGTAGCAAATTTGCCACACATATTTATAAAAACTCTATACCTTTTGACTGTATGTTAAAAAAAAAAAAAAGACATGGATATAGAAGAAAAAAAACCCTTGTATACCATCAGTGGGAATGTAAATTGGCATAGCTATTATGGTCAGCATGGAGGGATCTCAAAAAGCCAAAAATATAACCACTACATGATCCAGCAATTCCACTTCTGGGTATTTGAAGAAAATGAAAACACTAACTAGAAAACATATGCATCCCATGTTCATTGTAGTATTGAAAATAGCCAACATATGGAAACAGTCTGTCCAGTGATAGGTGAAAAGAGAAAATGTATATATACAATAAACTATTCAACCTTAAGGAAATATTGCCATCTGTGACATGGATGGACATCAAAAGCATCATGCTAAGTAAAGTCGGTCAGACACATACCATATAATCTCATACATAGAATCTAAAAGGTAAAATCTCAGATCTAAAGAACACATCATTGTTTGCAAGAGGCAAGAGGATGGAGGGGGGAGAAATGGGTAAAGGGGTCAAAAGTACAAACTTCCAATTTATGAAGTCATAAAAATGTATTGCACGTATTGTTAACACTGTATTGAATATTTGAAAGTTGCTCAGAGTACATCTTAATTTGTCACAAGAAAAACATTTCGTAAATATGTATGTTGACGGATGTTCTGTCTATGCTTCGGCAGGTAAGCATTGGTAGAATAAGCCTTCTGGGCTTCTGAATGTTTTCCTAATTTTCAAACTGGAGTACTATTTCATTGCATTACTTTGCAAGTCAAAAAATGAAAAATAACCAAAGGTGAACTTCTGCACTCATTTAGCAGTTAGGTTTGGCAAGGTAATAGTCAAGTGGTATTGCAGGAAAAGACATTGCACCTTCATGTTCAACTACATGTGGGTGTATGGGACTACACAAATATGCTGGTTACCCCTGTAAAGCAATGGTTAAGTCTTTTATAAGCGTCTAAGCACAGTTTTCCTTAGTCATTGTTGTAGTGCTCTTATAAACATCTATTCCAAGTGTTAATTCTATACATGCATATATAGTATTCTGTTTTTAAGTTGCTCTTTGGTATGAATACCATGATGTATCAGTGAATGGAAGTTGTATAGATTAACGTAAACGGTCTTACTTCCACATGCATTGCATAAAGAGGTTTCTAAGAATGCTACTTGCTAACTCTCCAGAACAGTGTTGTATCAAGCATCCATTCTTCATTGAGGCACTGATCTCGTTGTTGTTGTTTTAACCGTGCTTAAAAGTAGTGCCAGCCATGTTCTCGGTTGCTCATGTTGTTAAATCCCATGCTATGCTACTGGGTCAGTTTTCTTTTACATGTTAGTACTGTTTAAAAAGTGCTATCTGTGGAAATTCACTAAAATTTCTATACTTGTACTTGAGACCATAAGCATTACCATTGCTGTGGCTCCCATTGCTGCTGGAGTAAGTGCTGCCAGGGTTGTTACAACTAGCTCAGTTAGGTTTTAATTTCCCCCCTGTATTTGTTCATGATACTATTTGTCCCAATTAGGAGGAATACACTTAAAAATAACTTTTTAGTCTATTAAACTTCAAACACACTATAACACATCAATGAAGTTCAAGGAAAGAGACCATCAAGAATTTTTGTTTTCCAGAAAGTAACTAACTTCGGTTTCCTTCTAGGAGCTCCTATTCATATTGACCTGCAATCTCAAGCAGAATCTTCTGGAAAACAAGAAATGAGGATGAAGTTCTCTGGAAAAACTCCTTCAGTCTTTTGCTTCAAGTTTTTGTGTATATGTTTGAGTTTTGTTTATAGGCCCCCTTCCCTCTTTTTACCATAATAGTATAGTAGAAGAACTTAAGAATCAAAAGCACAACGAGGTACCCGCTCACCCCTCCCAGAATGTCTAAAATTAACACCACAAGAAACACGTTAGTGAGGATGCTGAGAGAGGAACCTTCCTTCACTGTTGGCAGGAATGAAAACTGGTGCAGCCATTATGGAAAACAGGATGGAGGTTTCTCAAAAAATTAATAGAACTACCCCATGACCCAGAAATTGAACTACTAGGTATTTATCCAAAGGATACAAAAATGCTTATTCAAAGGAGCACATGCACCCCAGTGTTTACAGCAATGCTATCAACAATAACCAAATTATGGAAAGAGCCCAAATGTCCATCGACTGATGAAGAGGTAGTGTGCACACGCGCACACACACACACACACACACACACACACACACACACACACACACACACACACACACACACACACACAGAAATACTACTTGGCAAGATTTCATTCTTTTTGATTGCCATTTGCTAACAATATGAATGGAACTAGAGCGTACTATGCTAAACAGTCAGAGGAAGACAAATGTCATGATTTCACTTATATGTGGAATTTAAACACAACAGATGAACATAAGAAAAAGGAAAATAAGATTTAAAAAAGAGGGAGGAAAACCATAGAGACTCAAATACAGAGAATAGCCTAAGGGTTACTGGAGAGGCGGTGGGTGGAAGGATAAGCCAAATGAGTGATGGGTACTAAAGGGCACTTGTTGGGATGAGTACTGGGTTTTCCCATTTAAGTGGTGAATCACTGGGTTCTACTTCTGAAACCAATACTACACTGAATATTAACTTACTTGAATAATATTTTAATAAATATTTTAATATATATGAATAATTACATTAAAAATTAAAGAAAAAAGTCCTAGCTAATGTTTCAAAGGTAGATATGAAGTTTCCAGTAGATATATATTAGAGGAATTTTCATATGCATTAATTTATTGAAATTATACATAACTTCTATGTGGATCCATGAAGACCTACTACCCATTCTAGTATCTTGAAATCTGTTTACCTTGAATGGTTTTCTATCAGTAAATTACTTTTTTTTTTTTAACCAAACATATGATATTGACCTTAACTTTTTAAGAATTCTATTTGCTAAAATAGGGAATTTTGGTAGTTTCAGTCCACCTAAATGGGATGTAACTTGTAGCCTAAAACATTTTTTTAATGAAGTAATGGATTAGAACAGTGATTCTCAATTGGGGCAATTTTTCTCACCAGGGGACATTTGGCAATGTCTGAATGTGTTTTTTTATATTGCATAACTGTACACATAGGTGTATGTATGTGCTGACATCTAGTCCATAGAGACCAGGGAAGCTGCTAAGTGTCCTCAAATGTACAGGTAAACTCTACAAAGTTGGTTCCAAATGTTGACAGTGCTATCAGGTTGAGAAATACCATATAACTATTTGGATATTAAATGGAATTTAAGTTTTTAATTTATAACTTAAATATTGTCTTATAGAAAATTTACAACATATGTGTTGTGGCATGAAAAATATTCACTCAAGAGTGCAGATCTAATTGTTTTATTTAATGAATTCATACAGAAGTATAGCATAAGGATAAGTCATTTCAACAGGATACTCTAAAGACCAGACCTCTTTGACTTGGAAGTTGGTATTATGGAAAAAGGTATTTCCCTCCCTAGTTAACATTGAAAAAAACCTTCCCGAAGACCACAAACAACAACAACAACAACAACAACAAACTTCAAAAGGTATTACGTATTTCTCTTTGTGGCCTAAGAATATGTTTTAAACATTTATTGACACACCATGGACTAAAATCTCAGTTTACAGAGCACAAACCCTAAAACGGATAAAATTTGAGAAGATTTAAAATCATCCAAGGGGTGTTGGGTGGCTCAGTTGGTTAAGCAGTGGACTTGAGATTTCAGCTCAGGTATGATCTCACGATTCAGTTCGTGGGATCAAGCCCTGTGTCAGGCTCTATGCAGATAGCACACAGCTTATTTGAGATGGTCTCTCCTCCCTCTCTGCTCCTTCCCAGTTATATATGTGTCATACTGCCTCAAAATAAGTAAATAAACTTAAAAAGTTACTTGGTATCATTTGTCAATAACCCTGACAGTAAGATAAAGTATCTGCTCAATCTTTCTTCAATGAACTTATAAACTGATTATTGCTTAAAGTGTTAAGTACAGGGAAAGAAAAGGGAAAGTAAGGTTGCAAAACTAGTTTTCATGATTTTGAATTACTTTTGAGTTTAGATATTAATGATTCACAAGAGTCTTGAATTTCACACATCAAGTAAAAAATTTATAGGCTGTATCTTCTGTCGAAAAGAACACAAAGATAATTGCTGTGGAACTGATGGATTGCCACCAAGTCACATGCATATTTATTTATAGCAAATGAATAGATTTCCAAGAACTTCTGGTATTAGTTGTTATCCACATCTTCCCAAAATTCAATCAAGAACTATTATGGCAGCCACATTATAGTAATTGTTCCTGTATTAACTATAGCATTTATATCTTCATCACAATTATATGGCCAGCTTCACAGTATTGTAAACGTTAGTATTTCAGAAGGAAAAAGATCTCCTAAATGTTAGCTGATAAGATGTAATCAAAAAGTACCCTCATGCTGTTAATTATGTCCTTTCTCTACAAACAATCATGATCCAAATGTGATGTTTTTGCCAAAGAATAAAAGTGAATTTTCTGGTGCCAGTATGAAACTCCATTAAATATTTCTCTGAAGTGACTGGATTAACATGCTTCCTTCAATGGAAAAAAGCAGTTACTTCTACACCATAACAGGATATTTTATGCTAAAGGAAAAAAGAACAAGAGAATAAAAGAGTTTTGCATTGTAGTGTAACAGCCAATTTCTGAATTTCCATTACTGGACCATGTTAGCAGAGTAAGCTGTGTTTCAATGCTATTTGTCCAAGCAACCTAGTTGAAAAAAGTAAAATTTCTATTGAGAATCAAGATTACAACCATATGTAGCCAACAGAAAGGGATCTCAGGAAGCAAAGTTTGAAATTATAAGGAAATGCTCCTTCCTGTTGGCATTATAATCTGCTTAACCAGTGGTTTTCATTTTGAAAGCAGGGGAATGCTTTATCAAATGCAATCTTTCTGAAGTTTCGGTGTATAAATTCAATGATCAAAGATGCTATGGTCAAAAGAGCGTTCCAGACATACACAATCTTCTCCAATCCTTTGTCATTCCCAAAGCTATACAAAAGAGGTCTAGGAAAGTTTGAGAACTGGTGCAAGTGGAATTATCTTAAGAGTTTCTAAAGAAATACAGAGCTATATGGTACACCTAGAGAGTAGATGCGATCTTTGTCCATTTCTTACATTTTAGTTTCTTCAACTGATATATCAAATTTTCAAATTTCTAGCAGACCACAATTAAGTTGCTGACAATATGTATATTTAGGATCACTATACTATACCTGTATTAGTCTTTATTAATACTCATAACTTTAGTCTGAATTGGAGTACATGTACCCTAGAAGGGTGTCACATGATCTATTTGGCTTCTTAATTTTAGGATTTCTATATTTTTAGAGAATTATTTAAAACTTTGGTTTTACTATAGACATACATATATGTTCACATATGAATACACATAATGTATACATTTGGGGATACACTCAGTAGGAATTTCATCTGTGGATGTGAATGTTCATGCCAGAATTTCCAGTGCTAAATGTAAACAATACATGAAGGAACCTAAGCCTGTTTTTAATCTGATCTCTAATCTCCTGGATGAATTCCTTGCATGTCTGAACACATGCTACAATTTAAAACTTCTGTGGTTTCCCTAAAGCTGTTCGCTCAGCTTGATTTGTCTTCATGTCCATCTTTTCCTGCCAATTTTTCCTATCCAGTTTTCAAAGCTTACCTCAAACCATATGTAATTCCTATAAGGAAGTTGAAGTAGCCTCAGAACCATGGTAAAAACAAACATTTAGCCCAAAATCTTGTGCAAGTTACATTTGGCTGTAATTCGCCAAATGGATGGACTTTCAACAATTAGGACTGAAGAATAGCCAGGAAGTTTAGTGTGTGTGGCTTCTTGAACATCTCCTGTTCCTCACTAGACACACACTTTGTTGGCCATGGAATTCTGCCTTTCAGATGAGCTCCTGCCAACTTGAATAATGTGAGCGGGCACATACCAAGGCTTTTCATGCATTTCTGATCATGACAAATCATCTAGACCTAATATTGAGTTCCAGGTTCAGTCTCTTACCACGTCACCGGTAGTGATTCATGTTGAAGGTGAAAGTAAAACTAAGGATACATTATGAGCACACTATTCTTTTCCTGTTTTCTAGGCTTACACCAAATCCTCTAACACTCTTTTTAAGCTGGAAATCCTTCGGATATTGTGTACACTTTGTCAACATAGTCCTATACATGAAATCAAGTAGAAAATTGTCTGCATCTAATATAAAAGGTGATATTATGGAAAGAATTGCAGAATTTTAAACTCAAAAGTAGAAAAATAGAATATTTCATACTTTGAGATTTTTCCCTTTACAGTACCTGTACCTGATATATGTTACAGCAGCTAAAATCAAAAATGCTATTTTTAAGAGGAAAATTATCAAGTTGTTTTCACTAAAGATTTTATGATTGTAGATTTCAATATTGAATTGCTCACATTTCAGTGTTTACTAGAATATAGTCTCTACATAGTTACAGGCTTGATTTATTTGGTGTGACTTTTCTGGTCCTTCCTATTGTTAATGAATTACTGCCATTTTCGGAATAGATCTAACTTTGGCTTTTTGGAAACAAGGAAACCCCTCAAACCCTACACAGTAACATCATGCAAGAATGAAATAAAAAACCTTGGGGGGGGGCAATGGTGTAACTTTGAAAAACATTTGCTTAGTAAAAAGACTGAATTACAGAATAAGTTTGGAAGCTTTCAATTTCCATACAGTAATTCACCTTGTAAAAAAAGGTTGTGAAGTTGGGAGGAAATAGTTTGACATTCACAACTGGCATACTTTTTATATAGATTGTCAAGTGCTTAATTTATTCTCTTGAATAGGCATAAGTATATTCAATATTGTGCTTTATATTATCAGGTTTTATTCTAAACCTCGGGTGCAGAGACTGAGTCTTCAGTCCATGTCACATCATCCAATATGATGTATAAAAGGGTTCCTCTTGCACCCCAATGCTACTTTATGCTCCCTCACAGGCATCTACTAAGCTTTTGAAGTCGTACATAGTGTGTCTAATATAGGTCTTACATTTAGGCTATAAATCTTGTTCTATTTTTATATTTTATTCAATAATGTGTTTTTAAGGTGTATCCATATTTATTCTTTCACAGCTGGTCTATTTCTTCTCATTATCCCATGATTAGAAATATGCATCCACCATATTCAGTCTCTAGTGATGGAAACAAGTGGGCCCAAGCTACCCAAGTGCCACTGCAGTGAAGATCCTTGCATGTGGCCTTCGTGAGTTAATCTCTGCAGCCACAATAGAAGACAGCTGGGCCTCAAGATCTGCACATTTCTAATTTCACTAAATACTGACCGATTGCTCTGTAGAAAAGGTGATGCAATGGAAACTCCCAACAGGTATTCCTCCAGATTATTTGCTGTTGACTTTTAAGTTTTGTCCATTTTACAGGTTTAATATGGTTGTTTATGTGGTCTGACTTAGCATTTTCCTAAGTTTTAGTCTTTTGGATTTAGCTGCATATTGTCTATTAACTCCCTCCATTTTGGATTTCCTGCCTTTTTCTATGTGCAGCAATTTCTTCATATACTTCTAGACATTAAGGACTGTAGGATGTTGTAAACAGTCATTTCCATATACCTTATAAATATGTTGAGGCTCTCATAACAGGGATTCCCAATTTTCTTATAATGACATAACAATTTTACTCACATGGGGTGATATGTGACAGAATCATAGCTGACTTATCTGTGTGATGCTCTTATCGTCTTTCTTCAAACATTTCATCATTGCTTGACATTAGCTCCTAGATGCCTCACAGAATCACAATGGTGTCCTTTAGCTCATGAAAGTATCACATTGACTACCAGGAAAATTGTGAGCTGGGTGGGGGGCGGGGGATCATAAAACTAAAGCATCTTTAAGTATTTCTCATTTTTTAGCAGAAATCAGAAAACCTAGATATGCTTAGTATAATCACTAGGGTGGCCTTCTAATGAGGCCAAAAATCCACTAGTTTGAGGTCTTTCTGGAAACTACCACAGATTTATATGCACTTTTTAATCAATCTGTTAAGAACACATGTAAGTAATACATCTAAATGAAATTTTACTAGACTTTGTCATTCTTTTATTCTTGGGTAAATGCAATAAACTGTAAAGCTCAAATACATAACTAGGCAAGTACTTTTCCTTTGTTATATGTTGAACCTGAGTCCTCACATAATCTGCTAATAAACTGAAATTATTTTCCAGATGCCTATAACGTTATTTTAGTTAGAACATCTTAGTGTGCTAAAAACTAGGATTATAATAGGATTTATAGGTATAGCAGAAAAAAATTACTTAAAATCAGAAAGATGTAAAAATTTCTATTAAATACCTGATATTCAGTAAGTTGGAACGTTTCATTTCATAGTTTTCCACTGGTACTTAAAGTCAGAAACATGTATGTAGTTATTTGAATCATACCTGAATTTTCTTCAAAGACACTAGTTTTACAGAATTTTCTGCTTTGACTTCTGCTACTTAGACATCCAATTTATGCTTATTAAACATTTAAGAAGTTGTTCATGTCTAAAGTAGTACATTTAAATTAGAAATAGATTTGTTAGAGAAATCACAGAAAATCTAAAGGATTTTTTTTAATTACTTATGAAGTTATAACTTGCCTTTTAAAGTAGGACAAAAAGTGATTTAAATAGGATGGGAGGCCTTGGGGTGTAGTGAAAATTTTAATTGCATATTTAATTAGAAATATGCTAGAAAGGTAGTGTTTAGTTTAGCTGAAGCTCATGGGCCTTGGAAAAACATTTCTAATATTTTCTTTTACCTTTTTAGAAATTAGATTGAGCTGAATAGAATTTTGTTGCTATTCATTATGAAGGGATTAGAACCTTTTATTTTCTTATGAAAAATAAGCTGACAGGTTTATTTTAAAGGCTTTTTCTTTTAATTATCCTTGAAACTTATTTAGTACCTGAACATTTGCTTGGCAGTTCAGGAAAGATTAAAATAGTACCTGGATGTGCAAAATACAATGTCTTTTTCAGGTTTTCATCACTTAACACAGAGCTTCAATGTCCGGGTGATACTGCCATTAAGAGTTCAAAAGTATGAAACATAAATTAACTGGACTGTACTGCTTTATGTGAAGGAGCTGTATTATTAGCAAGGAATAAGATTCGTGTATGTTTATCACACTGTATATGACAAGTTTTAGTCCCATGATGTAATATGCTCAAGATAGCCTGTTTTCTGCACTGTTCAATACCACCTATTTAAATGGTGAACAGAACTAAAGTAGAGTCCACCTCTGACTGCAGAGTTTTACTGTCAGTGTTTTCAATTTTGAGCAGAGGAAGTTGAAAGCCTGAAACTACTCAAGGGGCTCTAGATTGTACCCGGCCGTACATTCTTTGTTGTCCTGAGACTTAATCATTTACTGAGGCACCTGTATCAACTTTTATCATGATGGTCTTTCAGAAGGCATCTTTTCAAATGCGTTGCTCATTGTCATGAGATACTGATAGGCAACTGGGTGAATGAGAACATACACTTTCTTCCATCATTATTGGCATTCCTGTCTCCGGAAATAAATGTGCTCTTGGAGAGTAAACCAAGTTACATAGATCTAGGAAGCATCAGAAAGGAAATTTGAGAGGTAGAAGGCATAACTATGGTAGAACTTAAAGAATTTGGCTCATTTTAATGGACCAAATAATGGGTTTCTGGGTTGAGAAGGCATTGGGGGGTGTTATATGTTGAGTGGCATGTTAGATTCCTATTTACCACCTTGAAACACCTGTTATCTCAATTTTGTAGGTCAAAAGTATAGTGTGTATATGGGTCCTCTGCCTGGGGTCTCCCAAAGCTTAAAAAAATAAAAGTCAAGTTATTGGCTGGACTGTATTCTCATCTAGAGCTAGGGGTTCTTTTCCAAGCTCACAGGGTTTTGACAGAATTCAAGTAGGCAGGAATAAAATTGCCTTCCTTGCCATGTCCCCCTGCCCCACTTCATTTTAAAAGACAACAAGCATCTCCCTCTCACCCTTACACTTAGCCCAAATCTCTCACTTCAGAATCAGTCTTCACAAAGAACCCAGTCCCTTTTAAGAACTATTCTGATTAGGTCAGGCTCATATATGGCTTTGGCCTTCTTAAAGTCCATTGTGATGTAACATCCTAATTACAGGAATAAAACAATCCCTAGAGAGGATATAGGCCATGTACAGCACTGGCAGCAATTTTGAAAGCCATTTTTAGCATTTGTTGTATGAATTTAGGTTCATTGTATGAAATTTTAAGGAGGTTTACTTTTTTAAATATTCATTTTGAGAGAGACAGACAGACACAGACACAGACACAGAGAGAGGAGAGGATATCCTAAGTAGGCTCCATACTGTCTGCGCACAGCCAGATGTGAGATTTGATCTCATGAACCACGAGGTCATGACCTGAGCTGAAATCAAGAGTCAGACGCTCAACCAAATGAGCCACACAGGTGTCCCTAATGAACTATACTCATCCATATTCAGTGAAAGCACTTAAAATGCATGCATACATGCAAGGGATGAGAAGGAACTCTTAAAAAGACAGAATTTTAAAGTGTTGTTTTCTACAGACCCATGAGCTTCAGCTAAACTGGTACTATTTGACACTTAGTACCAAGTTGTAATTTTCAATACATGGTACTTAATACAACCTAGGATCAGACTCTTGAAAATAATGTTAGTATAGGATAGCAGTCACACCATAAATCAGGATAATGGGACTGAATAATCATAACAGGACTCAATTCAAAACAAGCATGCAAGCTTGTACTGAACCTCTGGCATGTTTAAAACTCTGCTAATACTGTAAAGATACAAAGATCCAAAGAGCCCAAGTCTTGACTGATTAATTTATGATTTGACCAGAATAAACCATCTCTCTATAAAAGTCACAAGTGCCTAACTATGCAGTGTTCACTCTCAATGCAGTGTGGAAGTAGAAAAAGAAAAATATTAAGGATTGAAATAATTTTGTTTCAGAGGCTCTAGATAATAAAGAGTGTGACCTGGGCTTTGAAGGATGACCAGGATATGAACACAGGCAGTGGAGAAAGGACAGTGTTAGGGATTTTAGTCTGAACCCAGACATATAAGTTTCCAAAACTGATTTGGACAGAGAGTGTATGTTGTGGACAAGTGTATTTGAAAAGAAGGAGTAGGGAGGATTTATTGGGTACTTTCAAGATCTTAAGAGGCACTGTACACAGAGAAGAGCTAGAGTGACATGAGAAAACTGGTGTCTCAAAGATCATTTTGGGGTGATGTGTAGGTTACACAAGATTGCGGAAGTGCCAAAGGTAGGAAAACTAGAAGGTCTTTTCCATAATGCAAGTTGAAAACTCTCTACTTCGGTGGTAAACTGTGGAACCAGAGGAGACTGAAATATCAGCAAGACTTGCTCCAAAAAGAAACCATTGGAATTGGGACATCTGGTCTTTAGCCAAGTTGGAGCACGTTATCAGCATCTTCCTGGTTTTCAACCTGGTTGATTAGAAGATGGTCAGCACCTTAAAAAGACCTGACGAGCTCCATTATAATCCAGTTTTGAAGACAAAGAGCCTAGTTATAAGCAAGCATATTGACCCTGAGAGGATGGCTCTATGCTCAAATATACACTAAGTTTCAAACAGCACCAGAAATAGCCAAGTTCATGATTAAAAGTAAGGTTTTTAAATAATTTGATGAGTAGAAGCCACAGGATGAAAGATTTCATGGTGAGAGTAAGTGAAAGGAGATGCCATTAAAGGTTGAAGGAAAGGGTTTTGTGGGGCTATTCTGCTACAGCAAGAAGCATCAAAATTGAGGAGAGTCAAAGTAACGGGCATATAGAAATCAAGAGATAAGACCTATAGGAGAGAAAGTTCATCATGAGATGCTGAGAGAATATGGGAAGATAAACCGTTTCAGGTATTTAAGAAAATAGAAATTTTCATCTTCACTTAATTAACATGTATTAGATTCTTGATATCTACTACATATGTTCCAGATTGGGTCTGTAGATGTTCAAGGAACACACAAAATTTAACAATGATTTCTCAAAAAATCCTAGAAGTGTTAAGAGCTGGAGGTAGTAACATATACCACATGGCATTTTTTCAATTTACTACAACAAAACATCCCAACATTACAAGCATATTTACTAGACCTGTGTATGAACTTTGCTCATTCTAAGAGCCTGTTTCTTTTCTTTCTTTCTTTAAGTGATAAAAAGTGATACCACACCAAACATGTAGAACAATGTTAGGTTTTTAGTGACCATGAAGCAGTAAATAAAAATTTTTATTCTTCCGTATGTTTACAATTTTATTGGAGTACCATAAGTTACATACTTCAGGAAGTGCAAAGATCATTTTTAAAGGAACTAAATGCAAAGACCAACTAAGGTCACAACAACAGAGTTTTTTTTTTTTGAGAGAGAGCACACACATGCACACACACAAGGGGGCGAGGGGGAGACACACACAGAATCTGAAGCAGTCTCCAGGCTGAGCTGTCAGCACAGAGCCCAGTATGGGATTCAGACTCAAACTGAGATCATGACCTGAGCCGAAGTCAGACACTCAAGCAGCAGAGCTGAGCAACCCAGGTGCCCCAAACAGCAAAATCTCAAGGCTATTCAAACACGCATGTAAAATTTGTCCTAAGTCTGTGTGCAAATCTCTAGGCCTTGTAGTTCTAGTAATGATTATTAGAAGTTACGGAGCAAATAGAAGTTGTGACTTACTGTTCCAAGTCCTCTGCATGTATTTTAATTGAATCCTTGCAGTTACATTAGGAAGCTGTAATTATTGGCACTTTTATTTTACAGATAAGGAAATTGAGGCAGGTCACTCCAGTTCATAAAGTAGAGGAGTCAAGATTTTAGGATTTTGTTCTAACTAATTAGTATTAGCTGAAGTACATTAGATATCTTTGTTTTCAAGAAGACCGCCACTTTTGGGGTTCACAGAATACTCAGGATGAATCTGTAAATACTACTCAGAAATTAGGATAAGTTTTATTACAATAATTCAGTCATTCCTTTCACCAGTCCCAGGGGGGAGGAGTGGGATTACCTAGTCCAGCCTTGACAAGGGACAGAACTGACAATTGCTCCTTTTCTGGTCTTAGGCTTCCCCCAGCCTCTATCCCCAAAGGCCAAGACCTAGGGGATTATCAAGGTCTGAGGAAGATCTGTCTACCTCAAAGTAGGATAGCTACAGAAATTCTACTACAGAGGAGCTGGCCTTCCAAGCCGTACTACACATGCACGCAGGCACGCACACACTCACACATCACCTTTTTCCATTTCTCAAAGTAGCCATCCATTCTGAGGGAAACTTACACTTGCTAAAAACAACTTCTGCACACAAAGCCTAAATATGGGGGCTTTACCTTCAGACAAAAGTTTTCACTTTAAAGCAAAGGGAGGAGAAAAGCATAGAAAACGGTCTATTCTAGCTCTGGCAGTTTATATTGGAGTTTGCGTTGTCACATGTAATATCAACTGTCAACTGGATCAGCTTTTCTAAAATAGAATCGGATGTGCTTTTTCCTAAAAATTTAAAAGCCATATTGTTACCATTTCCCCTGAGGTTATCATAGATCAAATAGAGAAATGAAAGTCAAAATAAACTTCATTTCTATTATCACCTAGCATTGTAAGGAATGTATATATAGGCTGGAATACCAGGGAAAAAGCCTGTAAAATTCAGAAAATAGAGTAACTGATGACAAATGATGGCTGTCTGAAAAAAAAAAAAATCCTATGATGTTGACTGTTCTCACTTTTATAGTTTACCATTGATAAGTTTTTCCCCCTCCCTATTCTCTTTCAATTCTAATTCAAACTAAAAGAATAGCTATTTTCATTTCAAGGTTTAGAGCATCAAAAACATCCAGTTTTATTTGAAACAAGATGGTTTTATATTCAAAATCTGTAATTTAGGCTTCCAACAGACTCCAGGCAATACACATGCTATTCTTTGCTCTGAACTCTCTGCCCCAAATTTGGCTTTAGAAAATTAAGTTTTCCAGTGATGTAGACAGCCACAATGAACTTTAAAGTAGTACTTTTTTCAGGCAACTCTGAGTGCCTAAGAGAAAAATCAGAACCCTACTTCTATCCACTCAATGGGTTTCCAAAGAAATTGTCAGATATGGTGTCATTCTAAATCTAAGCCATTACAGCCCTTCTAATAGGCTTTTGTCCTTTGACCCATTCCAGTCAGTTATGCAGTGAAAAACATTACCAGTACGATCTTGGAGATGCCAATCTAAGAAAGCTACTGCTAAATTGTTCTTATTCTTATAGGCTTTTAAGTATAGATCAAAGCCTGTGGGCCATTCTCACTTCCAAAACTACACACTGAGTTCATATTTTGCATAACATGGAGACTTCCTTCAGGCAACTATTAAGGGAGTCTGTATCCTGAATAATGACAAATGCTACATTTCCAGAACTGGAATCACTATTTTTACAGAGAAAGTTAAAATACGTCATGGGATGGTATTAAACGGCATTCTGTAAAAGCCATTTGGGTGTTTCTGGGGGAAGGATAAGGACTATTGTCTGAATTTGTTCACTATATTCCTTCAATGAACATGTTAGGGTTTCTAAAACCAAAGTGTTAGAGAAAGTCAAAATAGGTTATGATTTAGCAGAGTTACTATTGGAGAATTTAACGTTATGTATTGAAGAAATTTTATCAAGTAGTTTGCAAATATAAGCAGCTAAAATTTGGACTAAGGTCCTTTACCTTGGTTTTCAAAATTGCAATGCTACTATGATGGTCACAGTCGTCACACAACAGTTGTGCTGATAAAATCTGCTGAATCAATGTCTAGATACCTAACTAAAATGACTAGTTACTAAGCTAGCACAAACAGTTCTCAGTTTAGATCAAACTGATCAGTTGCCACCTGTTTACGACTCAAAACGACCCACGACCCACTAAAGTAGTTTATGTTGCTGCAATTAAGCTGTGTGTGGTGTGTGAATGTTCTGAGTGTATGAAAAACCTTACGGTCCTCAGTTTCCTGGCAATTTTGAGAGGAAGAATGGAACCTGGATTAAGCCAATCCTTGTGTTCTAAAACGTTCAAAGAAAACATTTTCTCCATTCAGAAAGTAATTAAGCAATTTTTTGATCAGACTTCTCTTTGACAGACAAAAAGCCTACCTGAGGTAATAGGCATTGAATGGGAATATGGAGAAGATGCTTTTCAGAAGGATTTCAGATTTAAGTGAAGCACATGCCTTAGGTTTCTGTTGACATTCCTGCCCAATAGAAAGCCTCACTGGTCTAAGGATTGGCTGTCTATTTAATTGAATTCCAAGTTACAGGAGGCACTTTTTTAACAGCCAACTAAACTTCACGGCTTTGTTACCCTGCTTCTACCAGTTTTGTTGAAACTAAAAATTAAAGAGCTGACATTCATCGCCTTTATGTTTTACAATAGAATGGAAGTACTTAAAATTCTTGATGCCAACAGCTTTGAAACTTTTGTGTTACCCTGGCAATGTTCATGTATTTGTAATGATGGTAAAGAATTACCAGTTAGCTATGTCTGGAGGAAAAGTCTCTGGCTTGAAGACCTTTCCAGAAGAGATTTAGCATCATTATTTCTGAAATATGACCTTCCCCAGCAGCATTTCTAATTATACTCCCAAATTAGAACTAATACACTGTGAAGACCAGACTCATCCTTGTGACTTACACCATTCCGTTCTATTGGAAAGTGAGCACTCATTGCAGCAAAAATGGTGTTAAGAATTGTGGACTGAAAAAAGGCAGCCTTTCGAATGCACCAATTCCCCTTGTTAGTATATAACAGTGGCAGTAATTATGGGCCATAGAGGGCCACATTCTCAAGCATGCTTTGAGAAAAATTCATCACTGTCAGCAATCCTGGCCTTGGTTATGTTCTCCTGAGCATCAAGAGAAGGAGTTTGAACAAAAGTCGTCTATAGAACCAGAGTATATGTTTAAGAAGTTTCAAGCTGCTGGATAGCTTCTCCAACAGGTTCCTTCAGAAAGGAAAATGAAGGACACCAATACATTATTTAGATCTGTTTTATAAATTTGCAGTCCTTGGCAACGTACATTTGAAAGGATGAGATTAATAACCAGAATATCCTCACAAATGGGCTTTGAGAGCTTTGGTGTTTATAATATCTCTCAATATTGTCCTCATAGAATTCTGGAGTCTTTTTTTCATTATTATTATTCTTTTCAAACCTCCGTTAGTCCCAAGCCTCTTTTCGGCTTTTTTTGTATTTCACTAACTTTCATATGTGTTTACTCAGGTAAATTTACATCATGAAGAAAAATTTATGTCAGCAGAACACAGAAAGCAAAGGAAAAGAATAAATCTAAGGGTTTCCTTGGAAATTCTCAGTGCTTTCATGAATTGTGTGTCTGGGCCTCATTCCAGTATTCTGATGTACAACCATGACCTCAGACTTTACCAGTGTTCAGAGCGTTTTCAAAATGTTGATACAACCACTCATCTTTCAGAGCAATAGAAGCAGATAGGTTTTGTCATGCCCTTTGAAAACACTACTTATAAACCCAGAGGAAGATACCCAGCTGCTTGATAAGGACACCCAATAATCAGCAACTGCTTAGCATTTACTGTATACTCCCACTCATTTATTGGATTTTCACAACACTGAGGTAGGGATCATAGCCATTTTTTCACATGGGGGAAAGAGGCACAGACAAGGTAAAAATTTGCCAGAGGTTACACAGCTAGTGAGTGGTTGAAGATTTCAGCCATCTGTACCTATATCTGGAAACCCTATGTCTTGAACCCCCTCAGACCATCTTGCTCTGAATATCCCTTGATTTCCGTCAAAATGATCTTCCCACCCTTACTTTAGGACAAATACCCATAAGCCTATCAATCATAACTGGACAATATGCCCATTCTGAAGGACATCCTTGAGCTACTCAATGTCAGAATGCTTTTCTTGTTTGAGATTTTCTGGTATGTGGTAGGCACTCTACAGGGGATAGAAAACTAAAGAGATACAGTCCTTAACCTCAAAGCCTCTTGTCCCAAAGACTATAGACTCTCAGCTTTAACCACATATCAGAATCCTCTGGAAAGCTCTTAAATACTTGAGAGCCAGACCCGTCTCAACATAATCACATCTGATTATCCAGAATCAGGATTAAGTAACTAGAATTGGCATGAATTTTTGTAAAGACCCCTGATAACTTCCTGCGAACCTAACATCAGATCATCTTCCAGTCCATTAGTAAGACTGATGATCTAGTCAAAGCAAAAACATAGCTACAAAATTTAATATCAAGTATGAAAGAGTGTGATGGGTAGCTTATAATAGGTTTGGGGATGGATGTCGAACAGATTTCTCTGGAGAAGCATCAATTAAGCTAATGCCAAAATAATGAACTGAATTTAGGAAGATGAAGTCACTCCTGTGAGCATTCCTGGAAGAGGGGAACATGTGGATGACCAGGCCTTAGTGTGTTCCAAGAACAGACAAGAGCACTGTTGCCTGAGTATAACGTGGGAGGTATGAAGCCACATATAAAACGAGTCAGGGTAAATATTCATGGCTCCTGTTACAGTCTGATAAAGTAAGGTAGAGGAGAACCTCAGCTTTAGTGTCCCTCCCCTGTATTTTTAGTTCTCTTTTCCTATAAATTCTGTCAACAGTGTGCAGAAAAATAAAACCTAACGATTGATGCAGTCTCAAATGAGCACACTCAGTTTTCCTTGTAAAATAGTCCTCATTGGGCATTTCACAGATTCTGCTTTGCAGGAAGCACAGAGAGGTAGCACAAGGGATCTGTAACGAGATCACAGAACCTTGGGAGCAGCCTGAAGGGCTGTAAGCCAACAGTAAAGGGCTAGTATCAAATAGCCTCTATGTGGACTTCTCTTTTAGTCTTCAAAATGATTTCTATTTATTGAAAGCCCCTACACAGCAATAGCCATGGACCTTATTGCTTGACTTATTGTAATCACAGTCCTCTCTCCCTCAGAAATGCCATTGTTCACTAAAGTATAAAGTTACCTCCCCCTAGAGTTCACCCCCCAACCAGGTGACTGGGAAAACCTTGCATTAATTTTGGTCATGCACTAAGTATTCTCAGCCTCCTCTGGGTCTTACCACATGACAGAGGACACCATTCCTCCCCTATGAGCAGTGGGGACACATTGCAGAAAATCACTGGCCTCTTGTGTAAATCTTAACTATGGCAGGCAATCACAAGTCACCTTGACATCGTATCTTTAACTGATGTGCATAATCATTTGCAAGTCAGATACCATTTTAAAATTTAGAAATTAAACTTTCCTTTATATCTTATGACTATACATATGTATAATATACATATCTGTATATATAGGTAGAAAATTCACTTAGTAAGAAAAATGATGCAAACAGTTAAGAAGAAAGGAGCCAAGCATCAATTCCATAAAGGGTAGAATTGGCACAAACTCCCCTGAGGTCTCACATACCAGGCAACTCAAAACTTGAGGCCAAATGGGCAGGATGTAGGTCTTTGGGGCTCTCACCTGCCCTGGCTCCTCTGTAGTCAGTGTTTCTCAATGACCAGAATTCACAGTCTTTGCAGGTAAAACTTCTGGGCATGGAGACTACCAACACTACCATGACACATGAGGACTGGATTCTGAGCATTTGAGGAAGAACTCGGAGAGGTCTAGAGAGAGGCTTTAAGCAAATAATCCTTTTTGGCCTGTAGGCTTTTGCCTGGGAACTCTCCAATCTTCTCACCCTTCTCAAATTCGGTCTCCTCTCTTGTTCGTTTAAAATGCACATTCCTGGGACGCCTGGGTGGCGCAGTCGGTTAAGCGTCCGACTTCAGCCAGGTCACAATCTCGCGGTCCGGGAGTTCGAGCCCCGCGTCAGGCTCTGGGCTGATGGCTCAGAGCCTGGAGCCAGTTTCCGATTCTGTGTCTCCCTCTCTCTCTGCCCCTCCCCCGTTCATGCTCTGTCTCTCTCTGTCCCAAAAATAAACGTTGAAAAAAAAATTTTTAAATGCACATTCCTTCCATTAGGAAGGTGCTTTAGATCATGGACAGCCATACCTCTCAGGAATTTCAAAGATTGCAAGAAAAAGAGATACAAGGTGACTCTTCTAGGTTAGATAATAAGTGGTTTTTCTTCGACCTAAATAAATGGCAAAGTAACACTTCATAAGTTTTAAGTTGCTGTTAGTAAAGTAAGAAGGAGGTTCTTGATGTTTTCCAAGTTCTATGGTCCAATTTACCAATTTTCAAAACATGAGATTCAGAACAGCATCTTTACAGATAGAGATGAAGTATTTATAGGCATCTCAGATTAGTGTCTATCTTGAGATCTTGAGGTCAGAATAAACTTGACCCCCAAAACCACTGCCTTTTTTTTTTTTTTTAATTTTTTTTTTCAACGTTTTTATTTATTTTTGGGACAGAGAGAGACAGAGCATGAGCGGGGGAGGGGCAGAGAGAGAGGGAGACACAGAATCGGAAATAGGCTCCAGGCTCCGAGCCATCAGCCCAGAGCCCGACGCGGGGCTCGAACTCAAGGACCGCGAGATCGTGACCTGGCTGAAGTCGGACGCTTAACCGACTGCGCCACCCAGGCGCCCCACCACTGCCTTTTTTTATTCATACATGAATAGTCATAAGTCGATTGATGGTTCCTGACCTAATTAGGGCAAGAACCTAAGAAATACAAGAAGCATCCGAGGCAAGAAGGGACTAAAAAAATCATGAAGTACAGGTATATTGACACCTGTCCTTCTCAGGTTCCTCCTGATGGCCTCGAAGGTCCTGTCAGCTCACCTTGAACATTAGAGTCTATGACAAAGGCCTATTTTTCTATAGCCATAAACCTTTTGAAAGAAAAATGAACCTGCTTACTTGTTTAGAATACCAGTTCTTTTAGGATACTTTTAGATTTGAGATTCTACAATTTTCAGTTACACTTTCAGACTTAGTCTTTTAGTGATAAGACTGATTACATTAGCTAAAATTTCAGAGAAAAGCCATATCTTATTCTAACCTGCATGATTTTTTAACAGTCTAATATTTCAGAACCATGCCTGCAAATAAGGGTTATTTGATATGTACTTTTTAGTATTGGTCTGTTATGCAGAATTAAAGGATTTATACTGAAACATTAGGCAAGTGATTCAGAGGGACTGGGCTAATTTTCTCCCCCAAATATGAAGTAGGCCCCCCACTCCCACCTATAATTACCTGGTAAACAAGAGTGCAAATTTTGTTTAAGGTTTTTTTTTTGGGGGGGGGGGACTGAGCATGAGTTGGGGGTAGTGGGGGAAGGGCGAGAATCTCAAGCAGACTCCATGTTGTCAGTGTAGATCTTGACGCAGGACCTAATCCCATGAGCCAGGAGATCATGACCTGAGCCAAAATCAAGTCAGACACTTAACCAAACTAGCCACTCATATGCCCCAAATTTGATGTATTTTAAAGGCAAGAATATAACAAAAGATGTACAAGAAGCAAAACGCTGTCAATTTATCATTGTCAGCATGCTTAACAGTTCAATCATTCAATATGCAGACCTCTAGGATTACAGTATATATTAACAAAAAAAAAGTGAAAAGTTTGGCAGTAAGACAAGTTAAAGATTTATAGAGACCTAGGACAAGTCATTGTCCTTTAGCAGTTCAGATAAAAGACAGCAGCGCTTATTAAGAGATCTATGACATTAAGAGGTTGCCAGAGTGCTTTAGGGGACACTATGGGAGATAGATTAGTGATCTTAGAAATGGGGCCTAAATGATGAAAGTGCACTCTGCCTCAAGAATACTGCTTGGCATCAATTGCTTGGAAGGGATCAGGAAAAGAATGAAGTTCTTGTATATAACCTTCCCAGTTACCCAAGATGTAGTAGGGATCATTTTCCTTCACAGATGAGAACATGGTGGGGATAAAGCTGGAGATAATCAGTATAACAGAACTAGGGAACAGTTTATAATTCACCTCAGATCAAAAGCTAAAGTATATGCTTCATTTTACTTCACATTACCCTAAAAAATACAACTGGAGATAATTGTGAGAAAGTTGGATGGGGTCATATTATAGGTCATCTTGAATGCCTTTTAAGAATTTACATTTTAACTTCAAAGTAATATGGAGTCACTGAAGGTATATGAATTTGGAAGGATCAAATAAATTGCCTTTATTAAGTACCAAAGTTCAAGAGAGAAAGGTGTTGTCTTCCAAGCTTCCCATTCTTTATTTGGGGGACACAGATTTTTTTCATGGGTTTTGGGGGGGGGCAGGGGGAAAAATATATAACTTAGTTCTTGAGGCATTTATTATTCTCTGGTTTGAATCCTGATTAAACTGATTTGTAGGTCTTCAGATAAGTTGCCTCAGTTCTCTTTAAAATGTGAATAATACCTAGTTTGAGAGTGTTGTATGAAAATCAAATAAGCTAGTATGTATAGAGTGGTGACAATATGTCTTGACATATTCATGTTATGTTGTACTATGTAGTGTGTACTTTTATTCTTAATCAATTTTATATTTAGTATAATTATCTTGTTACATTTCAAAAAAGATCTACAACACCTGAAAAAATAGGAGGAGAAATTCTGGTATATAGGGTAAGGAATTCTAGTAATAGCCATTAACAAATCAACGCTTACAACAGCTTACCTCTACTGTTAGGATTGCAATAACCTGGTACAGCTAGCATAAAAATGAGTTTAATGTTCTTAATGGGAGAGACATGAATTAGTCAACAATCCTTTTCAAATCACTATTTTTAGCATTGGCAAATACTGGTATACAGTTTGTGTTTAGGCAACACAGATGAACAAAATTCTAACAAAAAGTAACAGATGTTTTTGGTTAAGTTGTGCAGTCAAGAGAGCTGGAGCTAATGCACAGTTTATATAAATGTCAAAACTTTTATATTACATTTTCAAAATTAACAGAACTGTATCCTAGGACAGTACATGTCATTTGATTTTATGAAGGTCATTTTGACAATGACAAAAATATGTCCAGTGTGTTTTGAAAGCATGGAGTAGGGAGACCAAACGCCAGTAAAGTCAGAGAAGACTATTTAGAGACAATCTGGCAGCTGTCAATGCAGCAGTAGAAGTGGGATGTAGAAAAGTATATACATATATAGATACAGCAGGTATAGTTTTGACAGTAACCTATATGTTCCAAGTTTTAATGTGATGGGACAGACAAGTTTATAATGATCTTTTCTCTTGTTCATTAGAGTTAATACCCAAGATGTGCTTATTCAAAATTGAGTAGTGATATGCAATTGAAGACCTCCATATTTGCTTTACATTTGAGAATGCTTAAAATGAGAACACTGGACATTGTAGATCTGAAGGAATGGAAGAGGAGAAACACAACAAAGGGGAGAGAACTGAGGACAGATGAGCCAGTTGGCAAGCCTTCACGAAGTTTAAGAGGATTTGGGAAACACCATTATTTGCATACCAGCATCCATTCCTCATTATTGACAAATAGATTCAACCCCAATTTTGTGGAGGTGGCAATATATTCAGGAGAGGAAGGCTTCTCTAGAGCTCCAGTAAATCAATGAGTCAAAACTGATCACAGTTTAGTGTTTAAACTAATCACTTCCAGTAACTGGTTTTGGAGTGAGTATACTTCCCAGTCCTGATCAATGAAACTTAAGAGCCATTCTACTGGGAACATAAGGAATGTGGCTTCCATTAAAAAAAAAAAAAAAGAAAAAAAAAAACACACCATGCTCTCCCTCCCCCACTCTATAAGGAGAGACCTGCAAAAAACCATATGTTCTTCCTTTAGGTGGTCAAAAAAAAAAAAAAAAAAAAAAAAAGTGATTTGGCCATTTTGGCCAGAACCCTGGAAGCCTGAAGATTCACCACTGCTGGGCTATCTCATTTTCACCAAGGTTGTAGAAAGTTCCTGACAAGCTACGTTCAGAGTGAAAAGCATATGAAACACTTCTCAGGCCACATTAAAAAGTTTAAACTTTCTACTATAACCATACAGGAATCACTAGATTAAATACTTGAAGTGACATGGTCAAGGTTGCACTGTAGACAGTCCAAGTGGGGACTAGAAAGGATTCAAAATACTTGTGCCAAGAAAAATCAGCAAGGAAGAACATAAAACAGCCCCCAAAATTTAAAAATGGGCAGAAGGCATGAACAGAAAATTTCTCCAAAGAGGACCTAGAGATGACAAACAGATGTGAAAAGACGCTCCTCACTTATCAGGGAAATGCAAATGAAAACCCCAATCTCACACCTGTTAGAATGGCTAAAATTAACAAGAACCAGGAGGTGGCAAGGATGTGGAGAAAAAGGAATCCTAGTTCACTGACAATGGGAAGGCAAACTGGTGCAGCCACTGTGGAAAACAGTATGGAAGTTCCTCAAAAATTTTAAATAGAACTACCCTATGATCTGGCAATCACACTACTGGGTATTTACTCCCAGAATACAAAAACACTAATTCAAATGGATACATGCACCCCTATGCTTAAAGCCACTTGATTTACAATGCTCAAGGTATGGAAGCAGCCCAAGTGTCCTTGAATAATTGATAAAGATGCAGTGTGTATGTACACACACGTATTTAGTGATGAAAAATAATGAAATCTTGCCACTTTCAACAACGTGAAGCTGGAGCTTATAATGCTAAGCAAAGTCAGTCAAAGACAAATACCATAGGATTTCACTCCTATGTGGAATTTAAGAAACAAAAGGAGCAATGGCAGGGGTGGGAGGACAAGAAACACTCAACTATACAGAATTGATGGTTGGGGGGTGGGGGTGGTGGTCCATGACTCATGGCCCATGAGTTCAAGCCCTGCATTGGTCTCTGTGCTGACAGCTCAGAGTCTGGAGCATGCTTCAGATTCTCTCTCCGCCGCCTCCTCCCTACCCCCCCCCCCCCGCCCCTCACCATTCATGCTCTCTCAAAAAATGAACATTTAAAAACTTAAAAATAAAAGAAAAAAGCAAATAGTCAATGTAGTCAAATATCTGGACATAGAGATGGGATGGAAAAGGGCAATTTTATAGAATGTTTAATAGTTGTATTTAAAAGCAATTGGTGTTATCACAAAGATGGAGTTAAAAATTTCATATTTAAATACTTTTTCAGGGAGCACTTAAAATTACAATTCCTAAAAAAAAAATCACTTATCTAAGACACACATTATGTATTCAAAATTCAGAAGTCACTATTTTAAGATGTATTTTTCCCAAGAAATCACAGCATGGTATATTGAATGAACAGAGAATAAGGCCAAATTAAAGTTTTGTGCAATGGATTTGTTCTTTTATCATTATATGTAGACTGAGGGGGAAGTTGTTTTCTTGGAATTACCTACACTCATTTTTTAAAGTGTAATGTTAAATCCAGATTCTTTACGTAATTAATCTTCTGATTACAATACTTGGAATTCATACCAATGGAATACCATTAAAATATTTAGCAACAATATTGAGATAATTGTGTTTACTTCAAAGTATTCTCATTTTAATATGTGAAAACTACACTTTCATACATTTTTTATACTTTCTTTAGCATGCAATAAAGAGTTCCTTTCAGATGCTAAGAAAATCATACTTTTCAGTGCCAAATGAAAAAGTTGGATCTTGGATGCCAACAGAAGTTTTAGTTAATGTAGAAAATTAAGTGTTGCTCATTTAAGATGTTTTAGATTTAAAGTAGGTCAGAAGTTTATTAAAACAGATCTACTTTAATACGTATCAACATAGGGGGATTCACAGGTGGCTGAGAGAACTCAGTGCTATACTTGCAACTAGAAGGATCCTGAATATACAGAAACAACTTTCAGACAATAAGATATTTAAGAATTATGACAAGACACTCTACAAAGCTGATTTTATGTTAGTTTAATAAAACATCTCATTAACTGATACCCAATTAAGGTTTATCCTCATTTGTCTCCCAGTGGACTATTTCATCTGTCAAACCACACTCTGGAAGAACCATATACGTTTACTGGATTGTGTAAGCAATCCTGTGTGTTTGTGCATGTAGTTTCCTGTGCAGGTTTGTAGATTTGCATGTGTGTCAGACTTTTCTGTACTCAGTACTGTGCTAGCATGAAGAGTAATAAACAAGGTAGACAGGGACAGTAAGCTCTCAGGGCAGGAGCCAACAGGGGATATGGATATCAAAGGTAGGGTTATAAATATGATGGGGATATATGGAGCTAAGTGTTTTAGGAGGATATATTGTTCTGGGATCAGTCTTTTCTGATCAAGTTTAAGGATTAATGGAACAAACTAGAAAAATACACACAAGAGTGCATTAGAAATGGGATGGGAGGCTGCAGGATAGAGGACACAGTATTGAATTCCAGTAGCTTCTGCAATCACTGAACCCTGCAGGGATACCAGCCAGTTATCTGCAAGTAGACCTAACAATGCTTTGCCTCACAGACCAACCATGCAGACTTGCATATTAAAACTTTAATAACTGGGGTAGGAAGCAACACTTGCTTACATATACAACTGGAAAGTGCAAGGGAATTCTAATTTTTCCTCCTTCCTTGACCAGATAAGCTATCCTGGAAAGCTGTTGTCTTTCAAAAGACAGTCTGGCAAGAGCATACAGTCAGTCTTGATAGTAGTGTGCCCGGTTAAGTAACAAGCTATTAAATCTGTTCCTCTTCATATCTGGCTCACTCTCATGTGCTTGCTTTCTGCAATTCACAAAAGCACAGAAAACTTTTCCTCAGGCTTATGGTTTCTGGGAAATCCAGGCACGGTATTCTTTTTTCCCCCCCACTATGTGACTTTAGCATAGGGTAATGCCACTAGGTGGCTCACTGATGTAGTAGAAATTGGGATGTCTTTGTTGGTGTTAGATGGGCAGTGATGACTATAGTGCCATCATAATAATTCAGACTTTTACTAGTGCTTCTGGTTCAAAGTGGTGACAGGAGAGAATCCTGAAATCACTTGCTCTCATGGACATGAGGCAGCTTCGGGGTGATATTGGGGTTCATGGTGTCTGGAGCTGATTGGCCATCAAAGAATCCTTGAAGAGGTCTTCGGTGGAAAAAGTGATTTTATTAAAGTATGGGGACAAGAAGGGGGGGCAGAAAGAATTCTCTGCAGGACCCTGTGGAGAGACTGCCTATATAGTTGGGACTTGAGGGAGGGAAAATCCAAGGGAAGTTTCCAAAGAGATTTTCGTATGCTAAAGAAGACTCACAGGATACTGGAGGCCTAGCTATTGTCAAGCTAAGGTGGTTTTTCCTCTAGCAAAGCATTAGCATTAAGACAGAGTTCCTGGAGAAACGTTTTTACTCTGCCAGCCTCATGTTTGTCAATGGACTGCCAGTTATAAGGAAACTTAATTTTATCTGCCATTTCCTTCTGCCTTTGTTTCCTGTATCAGGTAGACCAAATGTACAACAATATAGGAAACAAATTTCTTCTGAAAGAAATCCAGTAACTAGCTGAGCCACTCTTCTACTAGGCAAATGAGGGAAACACATCCAAGTGGGTAGGAGAGGCTAAGACACAATCTCGGGATCAACCTCGCCCCCTGAGCCCCCTACACGGCAGGCCACAATTGGTAGGGGACTTAACTTCAGGCTTCTCCCTGGGAAGATAAAATTTGAACCTCACATCTGTCACTCTAACTTCTAAGACTTGAACTGGGGAAATGAGACCCCTAAACAGCTAGTTTTGAAAGCAAACAAGGCTTGCACCCATGAGACCCACAAGGTTAAAACAAACGGAAAAAATGTTGTAACAAGGCTCATGTGAACTCACCCACCCAAGGGCCCAGCGTAGAGGCAACCACTGAAAGTGCCTACCCTTTTTGTGACACTTAATTGCCCATCTTCAAGGCTTGGCCTCAGGGGCAGGCATCTAATTTAACACAGGGGACTCATCCTCCCCCAGAGACCTCAGAGGGCAGGCACTGTGATTAGTCTTCCTCTGTCTTGCTCCAGGTCACCATTATCTTCTGAAGATGACCTAGTAGACATGTGATACTCCACTTTTTGCCACATGGTCACAACTTGATCACCTAGCTCTGATGGCCAAGTAGGGCTTACATCTGTGGACCCTACAGCACTGCATCAAACGGAGGAAGCCCACCCTCAGGGCCCAGCACAGTCACAGCAGATTGAAATGTGCCCCCAGGCATGCTATTAAAAAGGTTGATCAGCTTACTTTCATAGCTGTCCTCTGGAGTATCAGGCTTATTAAGTACATCTCAAAAGTGACTCAACTCTTCAGGGATCAGAGACATGAATAGGTACCACCCTGGCAGTCTCCCTCTGCCTTACCGCAGGTGGCAGGGTGTTTGAGAAAGGAGCATGCATACACATCAGGCGCCCTGGCTTTTGTGGCTACTGCCCAAAGGACACATCCCCTAATAGTCTGGCTCTGGTGTCTATGGAGGCACAGGGCTTGTATTCACAGGTTCAATGGGACAGTGGCAAACAGTTAACTGGGTACTACTCCAAAACTTCAAGCAGAGGCAGCAAACACACACCATCAACCGGTCTTCCTCTGAAAGATGTAGATTAGCATACTTTAAGAGCTACTGCCTGAGTGTCTAGAACTCAGAGGTCCTCCCCTTTGGGACACTGACAGGTATTGGCTCATCCTCAACTACTAGGAGACACTAAGAATCAGGTAGACTTCTTAGGCAATGAAAAAATGTTTGAGAGTCAAGAGCTAAGGCAGAGTTGACCAGTAAAGTCCATCTCCTACACATGGCCACTCCTTCAAGACCAGGAGATTTGGTTGTTTTACCTGATGCATAGAAACCAACACCATCAAGCAAAATGAAGAGGAATAGGTTCCAACTTTAAGAACAAGATAAAACCTAAGAAAAAGACTTTAATGAAAGAGAGATAAGGAATTTACTGGAGTTAAAAATAGCACTCAGGTGCTCCCTAAGCTCAGGTAGAGAAGAATTAACCAGAATATAGAAATATCAAATAGAAGTCCCAAACTGAATAAATTCACTGAATTAAATACATTCAATAGATTAAAAAAACAGTAGATGCAGCAAGGGGGAAAAAACATCATTGAACTCCAACACAGGGCAATGGAACTTGCCCAATCAGAGTAAAGAGAAGGTAGCTTAATAGGGATTTACTACACAGTGACCCTTGGGGATCGAGATATTCTGCAGCAAAATTCTGTGGCAAGGTTCACAGCGTTGTGAGTGTACCCAGTGCTCAGGAATTGCACAACCTAAAATAAATAAAACATTTTATGGAAGATTAATATAGATTATAACTAATGAACAAATAACATAACAGCTAAAAAATAGAGAAAAAGGATAAGGGAGAAGAGGAAGAGACATTTTGGTGGGGTGTCAGGGTCAGGGATTGGAGAATAAATTTGAAATAAAATATAATAAAAAATAAAGATAATAAAAAAATAGGGATTTACAGGAAAACATCAAGCAGATTAACATTCATATTATCAAGATCCCAGAGAGAGAAGACAGGGCAGAAAATGTGAAGAAATAATTTCTGAAATCTTCCCTTATCTGGAGAAAGACATCCAGATCCAAGAAGGCCAGAAAGCTCCCAATAAGGTGAACCCAAAGAGACCCTCACAGAGACACATCATTAAAGTGCCAAAAGGTAAAGACAAGGAATTATTTTTTTAGGTTGGGGCGGGGGGGAAGGGGCAGAGAGAGAGAGGAAGAGGGAGACAAAGAATCTGAAGCAGGCTCCAGGCTCTGAGCTGTTAGCACAGACCCCAACATGAGGCTCAAACTCACAAATCCATGAGATCATAACCTGAAGTCAGAAGCTTAACTGACTGAGCCACCCAGGTGCCCCTCTTCCCCGTTACCCCCCCCCCCCTTGTAAGTTTAAGAGACAAGGAATCAAAAGCAGCACAAGAAAAACTTGTTACATACAAGAGGACCCCCATAAGTCTATTAGATTTTTCAGGGAAATAGTGCAGGCCCAGAAGAGAGTGGCACAAGTATTCAAAATGCTGGGGAACAAAAAAAAAACAAAAACCTGCCAAACAAAACTTCCCAACAAACTTGCCCTTCAGAATTGAGATAGTTTTCCAGACAAGTTAAATAAGTTCACCACTAGACCAGTCTCGTGAGAAATGGTGGAGGGACTTTGTTTCACTGAAAAGAGTACTAATTAGAACAAAAATTGTAATCCTTAGTGGTACAGATATAGTTAAATTTAGAATGTTGTCAATTCAATGGGTTAATTACTTATAAAGCTAGCATGACATTTGAAGATTTTAGCAAAAATAACTATAGCTGTAATAACTGGTTAGTGGTTACACAAGATAAAAAGATGTAAATTGTGACAAAAATAAACGTGGTGGGAGAAGTCAATAAATATACAGATCTTTATAATGCACTCAAACTTAAGTTGTAATCAACTTAATACTGTAATCAACTGTAATACACTGTTACATAGAAGTTGTTTTTCAGAAGCCTCATGGTAACCACAAAGCAAACCCTATAGTGGATACATGAATGATAAATTTAAGCAGACTGCTACAGAAAAATCACTCTAAAGGCAGAGTAAGAGAACATGAAAGGAATAAAGAAATTACAAATAGCCAGAGTGTAAGAGCAATAATTATGTGCTTACTGCTTTAAATGTAAATGGATTAAGTTCTTCAATCAAAGATAGTGGCTGAATGTATTATCCTCTCGATGTGTGGTCTGCAAAAGACTCGCTTCAGGTGAGAAATAGACTGAGAAAAAAAAAAAATCAATGGATGGAAAATTATCCCATGCAAAGAGAAACAAAAAGGACAGTGGGTAGCTATACTTATACCAGAAAAAAACAGACTTTGAAACAAAGACTGTAAGAGGCAGCAAGGTCATTCTATAATGAAGGAGTCAATCCAGAGGGTAACATTTGTGTTGAAGTACCCAACAAGAGCCCTTAGATCTATACAGCAAATATTAATGCACCAACAGGAGAAATAGAGAATAGAAAACTTAAGTACCTCAAGTCAATGGATATAGCATCCAGACAGAAAAATTTAAGAATTAGGAAATATTGGCCTTAACTGACACATTGTAGCACATAACCTTAACAGACATACACAGAATATTCCAGCCAAAAACACATTCTTCTTAAGTGCACATTGGCCATTCTCCAGGACAGAAATGTTAGGCCATAAAACAAGCCTTAAGAAGTTTAAGGTTGAAATACATCAGGCATCTTTTACTAAGCACAATGGTATAAAACTAAAGATTAAAGTTTTTGGATTTATGCTACCAGCAAATGAAACTAAAAGTAGGACCCCAAACTAAAGTTTCACACAATGAAAGCCAAGAAAATTAAAAGGCAACCCCCAAATGGGAGAAAGTGTCTGCAAATCTTGTATCTAATACCCCAAATATATAAAGAACTCCAACTCAAAAATACAGTTAAAAATTGAGAAAATCTGAATAGACGTTTTTCCAAAGACATACAGATGGCAAACAGGTATGTGAAATGAGGCTCAACATCACTAACCAGGGAAATGCAAATCATAACTGCAATGAGATCACTCTACACCTGTTAGAACGGCTATTATCAGAAAACAAGTGTTGGTGAGGATGTGGAAGAATGGAAACACTTCTACAATGCTGATGGGAACATAAGTGGGCACAGCCACTATCGGAAACTTTATCAAAGTTCCTTAAAAATTAGTACTATTATAGGATCCAGTAATCTACTTCTGGTTATTTTTCTGAAGGAAATGAACACTAAATGGAAAATAGACCTGTATGTCCTTGTTTATAACAACCAGGAGATGGAAGCAATCTAAGTGCCCACTAATGGATAAAGAAAATGTGATCCATACAGAATATTAAGCCATAAAAGGAAATCCTGCCATTTCTAATATGGGTAGACCCTGAGGAAATTACACTAAGTGAAAGAAGTCAGAGAAAGAATTACTGTAGGATCTCACATGCAGAATAAAAAAGAGCTCATAAACATAGAACACTTTAGTGGTTGCTGGAGGTTGGGGTGAAGGTAGAAAAATAAAGTACAATCTTTGTTATAAAACTAGTCCAAGGGATGTAATAAAGAACATAGTGACTATAGTTAGTACTGTATTGTATAATCAAAAGTTACTAAAGGTAGAGGTGAAAATTCTGATCCCAAGAAAATAAACAACAAGCAGGGATAGAGGTTAAGTAGACTTTGTGGGGATCTTTTAGCAGTATTTACAAATATCAAGTCATTATGTTGTACACCTGAAACTAATGCAATGTTATCTCTCCATTATAGCTCATTTTAATAGAAAAAAAAATCACAGTGCCTTCCTGTGTGCTAAAACATGTCACAACCAAGACGACAAAAACAAACCACATAGCTTTGTTTAGGTAGTGGCATATTGATTGTATCCAAAGGATCAGGTAGCTTTTCTGCCCACAGATGCCACTGGCTGCCTGAGGAAGCATGGTCTCCCCACCCACTCCCCATCATTGTCTAAGTCAGGGTCTCCCAAAGAGCCTGAACAGCTGAAGAATCTCTTCAAAGGTTTGAGCTTTGAAACAACTAATGAATCTGAGGAGCCATTTTGAGCAATAGGGAATGCTCATGGACTGTGTGGTTATGAGAGATCCAAACAGCAAGTGCCCCAAAGGCTTTGGGTTTGTCACCCAAACCCACTGTGGAGGAGGTAGGTGCAGCCACGAATACAAGACCACACAAGGTGGATGGAAGGGTTGTAGAACCAAAGAGGGCAGTCTCAAAAGATTCTCAAAGACCTGGTGCCCACTTAACTGTGAAAAAGGTTGTTGGTGACCCTAAAGATGACCCTGAAGACCATCATCTAAGAGATAATTTTGAGCAGTATGGGAAAATTGAAGCGATTGAGAGGACGAGTGGCAAGATGACAGGCTTTAGTTTTATAACTTGAGGACAGTGACTCCACAGGCAAGATCGTCATTCAAAAATGCCACACTGTGAATGGCCACATCTGTGAAGGAGAGTCCTAGTTAAGCAAGAGATGACAAGCACTTCTTCCTTCTCAGAAGTCGTTCTGGAAACTTCGGTGGCCGTCATGGAAGTGGTTGTGGTTTTGATGGGAATGACAACTTTCATCAGGGAGGAAACTGAGGTAGGTGGGGTGGCTTTGGCAGCAGTTGAGATGGTGGATATAGTGGGAGTGCGGCTGGCTGTAGCAGATTTGGTAACAATGGAAGCAATTTGGGAGGTGGCCGAAGCTATGATGATTTCGGCAATGACAACAATCAATCGTGAAATCTTGGACCCATGAAAGGTGGAAATTTAGAGGCAGAAGCTCTAGTCCCTATGGTGATAGAAGCTAGTACTTTGCCAAACCACAAAACCAAGGTGGCTATGGCGGTTCCAGCAACAACAGCTGTAGCTACGGCAGTGGCAGAAGGTTTTAATTACTGCCAGGAAACAAAGCTTAGCAGGAGAAGAGAGCCAGAGAAGTGACAGGGAAGATACAGATTACAACAGATCTGTGAACTCAGCTGAGCACAGTGATGGCAGGGCCCAGCTGCTACGAAGATGCCATGTTTTAGGCAATACCTAGGTGTCTGGGAAAAACCTGGAGAACTGTATTTGTGATGGTTTTATAGGTTATACTTTCCACAGAACAGAAACTAAGATAAAGTATTCCAAGAAAAGGTTTTAATGTAGTTTTTTTTTTTTTACCTAAGCTGTTGATTGCTAAATGTAGTAGTCTGATCATGTTGAATAAGTGTCCAAAAAAAAAACAAAACAAAACAAAACAAAAAACAAAACAAAAAAAAACCAGTAGAGTCTATAGTTATATTGTGACCTGTACTTCCGGAGTATACCAAAAAGTACACAACTAATTCAAAACCTAGCACAGAAACCCTCTTTGTGAGCATGAACCAGTTATGTACTTATTGAAATGGCTTTAGGTATTTTTATTTTATTTTTTTTTAATGTTTTTAATTTGCAATTCTGAGCATTTTAAGCCAGCATGGTTTTAAGTCCAAACTAGGTAAGGACCCTTGATTTTGGCAATTCATTATTACTAATAACCATATATTCTTTTTTCCCTAAAAATCAGACTAGATGTTTCTATGTGGATAATGCTATCATTATGTTGGGCTTCCAGGAAACTTTCTTACAGGTCTTTAATCTTATGTGATAGGCTTATTTTTATTTTGAGCAAGGAAACTAAATGTATCAAGAGCCTTTCATTTCATATGTATGTGCTGTTAAGCAGAATCAGTAGTTCAGCATTCCTAATTAGTTTTGGTGTGAAAATTTTAAAGATTCTATAAACATACTTTGAATAAAATAGGTTTTCTAAATTTGTTATTCAAGTTTACAAAAGATTATATATTTTCTGCTTTTAAAGATTGCATTTATTCCAAGTTTTATCCATACTTTCTTTAGCATCCTTACTCCAAAAGTAGATTAATGGTCAATTAATCTACAGCAAAGGAGGCAAGACTACAATGAGGAAAAACATCTCAAATGTTGAGAAAACCGGACAACTACCTGAAAAAGGATGGAATGACTGCTTTCTTACACCACACACAAAAATAAACTCAAAATGTATTAGTGACCTAAATAGGAGACCTGACACCATAAAACTCGGGTGGCAGGGGGGGAAACAGGCAGCAATCTCTAAAGCCTAAGCAACATGTTTTTCTAGGTAAGTCTCCTCAGGCAAGGGAAACAAGAGCAAAGATACATTATGACTACACAAAAATGAAAACTTTGCCATGAAAGGAAACCAACAAAATGAAAAAGCAACTTTCTGAGAGAAGGGATTTGTGCATGATCTATCCAATAGGGGGTTGATATCTAATACGTCAAGAATCTGTAAGACTCAATGCCAATAAAAGTCTGATTAAAACACAGGCAGAGGACCTGAATAGACATTTTTCTAAAGACATACAGATTACCAAAAGGCATATGAAAAGGTGTGGCACATCACTAATGCTTCACAATGCAAATCAAAACCATAATGAGGGATCACCCCTCAGTCAGAATGGAATCAAGAGGTATGAGGTATCAAAAAGACAAGAACAAGTGTTGTTGAGGATGTGGAGAAAAAGAGGAACCCTCATGGACTGCTGGTGGGAATGTAAATTGGTGCAACCACAAGAAAATATGGAATTTCTTCAAGGTTTCATAGAAATACAGTATTATCCAATAACTACACTACTGTGTATTTACCCAAAGAAAACAAAAACACTAATTTGAAAAAGATACACGTACCCGTGTGTTTAGGGCAGCATTACTTACAACAGCCAAATTACGGAAGCAACCCAAGTATCCACCCATAAATGAATAAAGATTTTACACACACACACACACACACACACACACACACACACACACAAATGGTAGATTAGCCATGAAAGAGAACGAGGTCTTGCCATTTGTGATAAGATGGATGGAACATAGAGGGTATTAGGATAAGTGAAAGAAGTCAAAGATAAATACGTTAGGATTTTACTTAGGTATAAAATGTAAAGTACAACTAAAGAGAACTGGTGGTTGACAGAGGGGGGATGGGGTAATGGACAAAACAGATGAAGTAGATTAAAAAGTCCAAACTTTCAGTTACGAGAGACAAAGGTGTACAGCATAGGAAGTATGGTCAGTATTGTAACATTGTGACATAACCTATGGTGACTGACAGATGGGGACTGCTCTTACCGTGGTGGGCATTGAGCAATGTATAGAGTTGTTGAATCACGTTGACATATCATAGGTCAACCGCAGTGAAAATATTCAAGGCAAGTATTTAAGGTAGGTTTAAAAGCAACACTGCCCAGTTATAGACATTTCTATATGAATATCAAAATATCAAATCACATAACTATCACAAGCACATAATATGTAAGCTGTTTTAACTTGTTCATTTAGTTTTATAGGCAGATAGAAGTAAAATAGAGGTTTTAGAATATGAAAAATAAGGTGTTTTCACACACATGCTGTAAGTTTAATACAGTAAGGTTACTACTCTATCATCTTAAGTTTATGTGAATTACTCATTGAACATGTTCATTCTACTTACATTCAAAAACACCGTAGCATTTTCTTAGCCTATAATGAAAATCAGCTCATTCATTGGATGGTCTATTCCATTACAGAAACAGAATATTCTCTTTCCCAAATTAAAACAACTTTGGACAGAAGCCCAATTACCAAGACCTAAAAAAGTATTTTGTCTGAGTCCAAGGGTAGATGTTGGATATAAATTTTGGCATCATTTTTTAAATTAATGTTTTTGATTTTTGTTTTTCGAGAGACAGACCATGAGCAGGGGAAGGGCACAGAGAGACACACACACAGAATCCAAAGCAGATTGCAGGGTCTGAGCTGTCAGCACAGAGCCTGACACAGGGCTCAAACTCATGAACCACGAGATCATGACCTGAGCCAAAGTTGGACACCTCACCAACTGAGCCACGTAGGCACCCCAGCAGTATTTGTTACTCAATTCCATTAGTGTGTATTCCAACTTATTCCTTATAATGACTAAACTTACAACTTTTATTTGGCAAGTGAATGATTACGACTTAATTAGGAGAGAAGGCCACTATCCCTCTACGAGATATCAGAAGGAATGCAGTCACCCATGAACAATTCCCTCTGATGCTCTTAGCTGGGCTTCACACTATCTGAATATGTTTTAACACTTTGCGTATGGTTTTCATTATAGTATCAGTGCTAGCACACATGGAGGCTTTCTGAGAATGGAGAAAAGCCCCATGCTTGGGTCTTTGGATATTGGGCTTGAAAGGATTAAGACACATATCTGTTATTACTTTTAAACCACCCAAAAGCTATGGCTTACAGCAATCACCAACCCACCCTACCCCGATTCTGTGGGTTGGCTGGGCAGTTCCTTATGTGGTTTACTTTGCCTTCCCTCGAGACTGCATCTAACTGGCAGATCAGCTAGTCTCTCGCACCTGTCTACTACTAAGTGCTGGATGTTGCTGAGGGCACCTTCACATCTTCATGTGAGTCTCTCATCTCTCAGAGCCTAGACTATTTTCTTTACATGGGGATCTTAAGGTAATGATTCAAGAGGCCAAGGGGAAAAGCTACAAAGCCTCTTAAAGCCTGATTTTATAATTCACAAAATGTCCCTTCCGCCACATTCTAGATTGGTCAAGTCAATACACAAGGAAAGCCAAGATTCAAGGTTAGGGAAACAAACTACCTTTTGAAAGAACAGCAAAATTATGCTGCCCCACTTTTAGATTTGTAACCAAACTCCTCGAGGCTGACACAGCATTGGGAACTATTGTTCACTTCAGAAAATGATGCGCCTTCCTCCAAGTGTACCCAGCTGTACAGCAAGGTAGAAGAATGAAAAGTAGAGGGGAGAAAGCTGCAGTTCTGGATGTCTTCTTGGCTGGACAGATTCATTCAACGTACAACCTGCACAACTGTATTTGATGGACTGGCATGTTACTAAAAGTCTTAATTCCTAAAGTCTTCATGGATAGTGTTCAGATATTTTCACGAGGATAACTAGAGAACAAGATGACTACCATAAAAGCATCTGGGTACAAAGAAGCTGATGATAAACTAGATTTTGCGCTCGTCAAGTATTTGGAGTAATAGTATCTATACGCATAGGTGTCAAGTTTTCTTTACATGTTTGAAGTACATCACTGGAAGGTATTCCAATGTGAACTGCAATAATTGAAAGTGTTAGATTTTATAAAACATTCAAGTGGCAATGTAACGTAGGACTTCACTGACGTGAGATTTTAGGAAGTCCTTACACCAATCTGTGTAGCACATAGATTACTAGGAAATGCAAAGTAAATATATAGTCAAGTATTTGATGTATAAGTGTTAAGTTAGTGCTGGAGGACTGAACTGGTGATGGATTCCTCAGCAACACAGATTTTGATTCAGCACTTTTTACATGGAATAACCTTTATAAAGATTATTTGACAATGATGTGGGGAAGGTAGTTTCCCCGACACCATCATATGAATATTTCAAAGGATGAATTGGTTATGAGATAACCTACATTTTTATACTCAGTTTTTCTAGAAGAATGAACAAGAAGCTGGTAGAGTTGTTAAATTTACACACAGAGGGAACTGTGCGGGCAATAGGAAAGAAAGGGTGAAATAATTTTCACGTATGCTCTTTGGAAACTGGAGTTTTGTTCCATAACATAAGTACACATTTATTGAAGCAGTGCAGAGGCTGATTGAAAAAATACAGTGCAATTGTTTTCCCAAAGTGTTTTAGCTCTTACGTTTTCCAATTTACACCTATCCAGCACAAAAGCAAATGCCTGACCTCAAGGTTCCTTTTACTTAAGAAAACTGGCCAACATACAAGACAACATGAACTTGAAATCGCCCCTCACCCCACCGCTTCATCTAATGGTGGAAGGTTTCGGCTGACTTATCACATCCTAATTAACTCCACCTTATAAGTTTTGGCCTAGGTAGAAACCCAGTGGGCAGTCATGGGATGATGTATTTCTGTGCATCAAGCTAATTGGCATGTATGCTGCTTTACTCTGACCCTAGTCTCATTAGAGATGATCTCTAACCACCTTAGTGGGTTGGTTACTGCTTATCAAGAGGAGTTCCACCTTTTAATGCAGAAAAGTAAAGAAAAATAATAGTTCTTGACTTTCATATGGGAGATAATGGCAGGAAGAATAGGTTTTCCCAGCATAAAAATATTTCTCCAGGAAAGCTCAGATATTGAAAGATCTCTAAAAGGCTACCAAGAAGATAGGAAGAACCCAGTTTCCTCTATTTAGTACCCATGCCAACAATAAATTAAGGTCCATTTGGAGAGGGTTGAATTTCTACTTTCTTTTCTGGATACCTTGTCAATCCAGATTTATTCTTGGATTTTAATCAGCTAGCTCAGTATCTTATTAGTGATTAGATGTTATACAGTGACAATAGGGATAAGATGTCAACCTAGCAAATTACATACCTACTGTGAATGTTGAGAACCACAGATCACCATCCTTCTTAAATATACAAAGTATTTTTTCAAAGGCCAAACCAGCTCACGCATATACAAAGTTCAGAATACCAGTTGTGTTTATATAGCCAGTATAGAAATCTAAGATCAGAGGATTTAGAAACATCTTTTCCATATTTGCCCAGAGTTCAAACCCACTGTATGAAAAGAGCCATATAACGTAGAACACTAAAAAATAATCAGTGATAGTACTTGGGGATATTTTACCTACTTTTTCTGATCAGATGTATAGATATAGGTGGTAGCAACAGGAGCAGTGGAAGCAATTTTGATAGGTGTATTTTCACAGAGCTCCCTTACATTTCCATTCAAAAGTATTCAGCATTTTTGCTACAGAGTGCTAAACACTTGGCAGGGGAGAGCTAGTTGTGGATAACTACATTTGCTATTGTGCAGCCTACACTATAGTCATTTATTGCAACAGGAAATCCTTAAAAGTTGATCAGAGACCTCTAAGTTGATCACACATTAAAATCCTCTGCACAGAAGCAATAAACCAGAAGGACAAGCACCAGCCTAGAGCCTCACACCGTAAAATGTCAATTCCAAGACAATCTTAGGCTACAGTCCTGATACTGCCATTTACCAGGTACATAATTTGAAGCTTTTTCTTCTCTAAGCCTTACTTATAGAACAGTATGTGCTTCAAAGGATTGGTAGGCTGATAGAGAAAGCATTTAAATGCTTATGTTAGTATCTGGCTCAGTAACTATTAGTTTTTTTCTATCATACTGCACAGTAATCAAATATTTTAAAGGTTAGAGTGAACATCTTGTACTTAAATAGCATAGCTGGATTGTTCGTCCATCTCCTTGGCAACACTGTAGACCTAGGGATCACAAAATGGAAATGTGTGAAGTTGGTGGTTTTCGTTTCCATTTCTCTACTTGTGAGATAGAACATCTCTTATTAGCTATTTAAGTTTCTATTACCATAACTCAACTCCGTATAACTTTTTCTAGGATTTTCTGACATTCTTCCCCATACATGGAGCCAATTTTCGGTCTCCACTAGTCCATCCTTGCCTGAGGTCCCACTTAATAGCGCCCATACATACACTTCTGTTCCAGGATCTTTCCAGCTCCTGTTCGAACCTTCCTGTGTTTACATAATACAGTTTATCGCTCAACTTTTCATGTCCTACCTGGAAGGACAGGTCCCTCCTATTTTTTGTTGGGTCTTTGAATTTTTTAAGTTTATTTTGAAGATTGAGACAGACCGAGTGTGAGCAGGAGAGGGGCAGACACAGGAGACAGAATCCAAAGGAGGCTTCAGACTCTGAACTATCAGCCCAGAGCCAGACATGACACTTAAACTCATGAACCAGGAGATCAGGATCTGAGCTGAATTTAGATGCTAAACCAACTAAGCCACTCAGGTTATTTGCATTTTTAAGTTTTATGTTCAGTTTGAGAATATTTCTAAAATACTTGCTAAAACTTAGAATAGGATTTGATAGAACTTATGGATAGACAAAATTCAGGTCTTAACTGTTCATTAAGATTTTAAGTTGGTGGGGCACCTGGGTGGCGCAGTCGGTTGGGCGTCCGACTTCAGCTCCGGTCACGATCTCGCGGTCCGTGAGTTCGAGCCCCGCATCGGGCTCTGGGTTGATGGCTCAGAGCCTGGAGCCTGTTTCCGATTCTGTGTCTCCCTCTCTCTCTGACCCTCCCCCGTTCATGCTCTGTCTCTCTCTGTCTCAAAAATAAATAAACGTTAAAAAAAAAAAATTTAAAAAAAAAAAAAAAAAAAAAGATTTTAAGTTGGTTATGTTTTTAATAAACATGGTCCCTTTCTGCTTTGGTTAACTTAGTTACTATAGACCTAAGAGTGGTCTTTAAGTTAGGTTTTCTAATACTAGTTGTATACAAAGACTACTAGGACTTAATGTAGCAATCTTCCTGAACTAGTTTGTTTGAAAACCTTGGTCTTCACTGTATTTGATTTTCTGTGCAGGGAGGACAAGCATTTTTTTTTTTTAAAAAAATGGGATTTCAGCATTTAGTATCTACTCCTGAGAGCACTCCAGGATAAAGTCTTTTTAATGTACTTTAATTAGTATTTCATTTAGTTGTAATAGCTCAGTATAGGTAGGACTATAGAATTAAGATCATAGTAACCACCTAAGATTAGCGTTAGTGACTTATTTGGAGTTCCCCAAGGAGAGCCTAAGTAATGCATTTGGCAAGAGATTCAAGAATAGGGAAACCTAGGGAAGAAAGCCAAAGAAGTGTTTCAAAGCTACTGCTGTGGAAAATGGGGACCAACCCTGCTCTAGGCCCTCTGAAAGTATTGACAGTGACTCCCAGAAATCTGGGTATAGAACAGCCAGGTGGAATACAGAGGGTCTTGTCTAATTCTGGGAGAAGTCTCCAACACTTTAAGGTTGTGTTTGTGTACAGATCCAGCAAGTACTTAGCACCTCAGCAAAAGTTAAAAGCCAGCAAAAGATGGTCAGTGTAGGAGGTGGAAGGAGGCTCTTCTGAGCTTGAAAGAAATGGTCTAAGATCTGATAACAGATGGGGTTGAGAGCAAGAACCTGGGGTGTTAGTAGGGTTTTCTACATTCCATTTTTCTATGCAGATACAGTTGTGTTCACTTTATCAGTCTTTGATATTAAGGCTGACTTCAAACTTAGTCAAAATGCAAGCCAAATTGTAAGCTACATCAGTACCTCTGCAACCAACTCAATGCTATTAATTTGAGTTAATCCTTCTCTTCTACCTTTTCTGGTCTACATAACTTTCTAGGTTGGGGTGGTCTTCACCCTCAACCTGGAGATGTCTGAACCTTTGGTCTTTTCTGTTCATGTTTCCTACAGTTACCCATTCTTCATTATCACCAAATACTAGATCTCACAGACCTTAGGACTATAAAAACTTATAAAATGAAACCTATTATCAGATAGTACATGAAGTATAGTTTTAACACCTTTTCCAACAAGATTCCCTTTGATGTACCACAAGAACACTATGAAGTTTAGAGAACAGTAATGGCCAATATTTGTATCAACCATAGTTCACTAGTTTTAATATTTAGATATTTCAAGTTATTAATTGAAATGTTCACATAAGTTATGTTTTTGCATTTCCTTTATATCTTGTTGTGAAGTACTAGGTCAGAACAGGTATTTCTAACAAATATTGCCTATCCTTAAATGTAGAATTTACAAGGAAGAAAATTGGTACACATAGGGAGTTTTAGTGAGCTATTTTCTTCCACGGAATCTTCATATACATAATCCAGCTATCTCTTGGCAATGGGGGATGGGCTCAGGACTCCATTCTGAAAGCTACCAACATCTTACTCCATTCAGGCTTCGTCTTTGCCACCAACATGAATCTGTTGAACATCGCCGCAGACTTGGCATGAAGGTTATTTCCTTACCACTTTACTTTCCACGGGGGAAAGATAGTTTAGAATGACAAGAATTTTACAATAGTTCTCTCACTTAAGGCCCGAAGTTTCAGATCCATTCTATGGGTGAAACAAAACATTACCAAAGTAGTACTGATAAAGCAGAGGTTTTTTTCAAACCAGGAAGTGCTCTAGTTCATTCTTTAAAACTTGGTAAGGTCACACATATGGAGATAAAGGCCTCAAAAGTGTAAGTATTTCTACTTATTTTTATTGAAGCACTTTAAAGTTTTAGAAGCACAATGACCCAGATTTAGTTCTAATTTCAATCTAGAGGTCAATACTATGAGAAATGTCCCTTTGCAGATCTATCCCCTTATTGGTCTAAGAAATCTTGGTTTCAGTAAATCACTGTTGTCACTTGTAAAATAGGTTCTTAAAAGTTCCTTCCCACTATTTCAAGAATTGTTACAGCCAAAACCAAGTGTTAAGTGATAATTCAATATCTAGCTTTATGAAAATTGACCTAAGACTAGAAGTTGTGATAGGTTTTCCAGGTATCAGAACACTGCTATCTAGCAAGTACAAAAATATCTGTAAAACAGCAGATGCTCCAGACATTGTAAGGGACATAAGTTACTTCCACTAGGCTAACATTCAAGCACACTTTATATTGGAATTTGTACTACCTCAGTGTAAAAATTCAGTGGCAATTTATCCCTATTTGAAGGTTTTGCGCTGGATTTTATTAAGGATCTAGATGAATTAGGTATTTTACATATCCTCAAATCTTTTAGAAATGCTATGTAGAAGATTTTGAGGGTCAAATTCCATAAAGATAATGCATGCCTAAGCATTAACCTTCAAAATACTTTGAAGTTTTCTAAAAAAGCTGAATATCAAGGTACTAGTAAAATATATATATATATATACTTGCAATTCACAGAGGAAATGAATTTAGAATTCTCCTTGTAGATTACCAGCTATCTTTTGAAGATGTAAGGATTTCAGGGATTTCTTTATCAGAATTATATTCAACTACTATTTTGTACTTTTGACTTATCAATATTTTGAGGAAGTTTGATCAAGTTCTGAAAGTATGGTCAGCTATGTAGTCTCAAGTAATTCTGCTGGATTTGTTTACATGGAAATATTCTAACAAGTTCTACTTAACAGAAGTAATGCTACTATTGTTGGGGCTAATGGAATCATCCAGAAAAATCTTTAGTATACAGAAGAGGTCTACCAGGATACATAAATCATTGCTCCTTTAACAGTTCATTAAGACATGTTGAACATTTAGGGGAAAGCTCAATCATACCTCCCATGTTTGGAAGGAATAATGCAAGAATAGCACAGAGGTCTAAAGTATGGGAAGTATTCTTAAAGTTAGAATAGAGGATATAGTCTTAGGTGTGCAAGAATGATAACTTCATTAGACTCCGCTATCAAGTCCTAAGGTGGTTGTAAAAATGGGACAGAACTCCTCACATCGGGAAATGTGCTATTTACTGGCTTTTAGGAAAAGGACTGGTGAGCAGCTTAGGTTTTTCTCCTCAGTGAACGGTTATGGGTCAGTAGAATACATGACATCTACACAAAGGTACTATATAACCAACTTCTTTCCTTATTTTCCATCATAATTAGGTGGTCATTGTTCAATATAATAAAAGTCAGATATCTTCTAGGAAGTTGAGACATCAAGGGATTGAAATAAAGTGCCTGAACATATAAAAACCCTCCAAGATAAAACAGACAAGTCCTAAAAATCTTTCCATTGTCCTACTCCCAGTAGTAAAGTTCAAACAAGCACCCTTCAAAGTAGTTCTTACACATTAGATCAATTATCCTTGGGTATCAGGAATCCAAAAAAATAAATAAAATCAAAGTCCTCCATCTTATTCTCTAGAAATTTCAGCTAGAGAAGTTCTTGTGGTTTAGTGTAGATTGAAGCTATTTTCAGCCAGCATATATGGTCTTTTGCAGGAGTAGCTCCTTTAATGTCAGAATCTAGATTAACACCTTATAGCCTCCTTTTAGAGTCCAAACGGTTAAAGGAATGACTATACAGACTCCATTTTCATCTAATTTAGAAAAGTAAATGTGAAGTTCTTAACCGGGGTGATCTCAGGTTAAGTTAGGTTTCTGTAATACCCAGCACATCGCCCCATCCAAGCACATAGTAGGAAAAAGTCACTTGTTTTGAACCTCACTGGAATGCCCAGCCTATGCATGTGTGCAGAATTAACTCCCATAGAAGAATCTTTGGGCCAAGGTACTCTGGCATTACTCCCATATCCCGGGGGTGAGGAGCTTGGAATGAGATAAAACCTATCAAACCCACTATTTCTTTTAATAAGTGGCTTTGAAATAGTGTTTTTCTTGCAGTGTTTGTGAACTGGCAGAGGGAATCCTGGTCTCCAGGACAATTGGAGATATGGCTTTCCTAACTCATTATACACAAAGCAGCTTTTGTTAAGATTTTGCTTTAGATCCTTGGGAAGTTGTTTGTGGAATAAAAACAGCCTCACAGGATCTTGTGATTAGACCTTACTGGTTCTGTGCCACAGAGCCTACTGCTGGCAGGCTTTGCTCTGGCCGTCTAAGCAGGGGGATCTCCACCTAAATTGTGCATGGAGATCACCTGAAAGTCACTTGAGGCACCTAAAGACCAACTCCAGGCAATCTCAGCTGGGTTGGCTTAGTGCCTGGTCCTAGAATGCCCCAGGTGACTCATATGCACACAAAACAACCACAGGTTGGTCTTATTAAAACCTGCCCTAGTGTTCTTTGCTTCAGGCATTGATTTCACCTGGGAATTTACTCTCAATGGGTTCCTTCCTCAAGATGAAGTTGCTGGTACTTCTCAAGTCTCTTCCTCAGACTAGAGAGGATATGTACTTCTCTAAGGCACTTGCTCCGCCATTATTGAATTCCATGTTTTCAGGTATATTTGCCTGAACAGGAAAAACCTATACACATACTTGTAAAACCTGGGTCACATTGAACTCACAGTAACATTTTTCCACCCCTCTTACACTCCATCTCCAGCCAAGGAAATCCCAGGTTCATTACGACCCACTCTCCTCAGACTTGAGGTAGAGGGTCAGCTGAGCTAATGCTTCTCTTTAGGTCTCAAACTAGCAGTTTACAGCTCAGGAAGCCCCTGGTATTGTGGATCTGATACCATCCTGGCTGTCAAGCAATAGTTTGTGGTGTTCTACCTGGCTTTCCTAGGAGACCTACAGACCGTTGTACCCTCTAAATCAGGAATATTCCATTTAGCCTGCACATTAGCATCACCTGGAGTTCTTAAACACCTTCACGCCCCAGCTACACTGCAACTGAGGAGACAGACTGACCTTGGGCAGATAGGGAGGAACGGCCCCTTATTAACAATAAAGCAGAAAGTACCAGACCTTCTGACACACCTGCTCCCTGGAACAAACGCCCTGGACCCTATCTTGGTTTAGCAGCTACACAGTAACTCCCCGTCAAAAGGTCCCGCCACTGTAACCCATATAAGCCTTCCCTCCACTTAGCAGTTTTTTTTTTTTAATTTTTTTTCCCACGTTTATTTATTTTTCTTTTTTGGGACAGAGAGTGACAGAGCATGAACGGGGGAGGGGCAGAGAGAGAGGGAGACACAATCGGAAACAGGCTCCAGGCTCTGAGCCGTCAGCCCAGAGCCTGACGCGGGGCTCGAACTCACAGACCGCGAGATCGTGACCTGGCTGAAGTCGGACGCTTAACCGACTGCGCCACCCAGACACCCCAATTAGCAGCCTTCTTAAGGAGCCCCTCCCGGGTAGCGGGAGTCTCTCTTCATTCTCGCCTTAACAAACCTGGTGTCTGTGCTGCTCTTAACCTGGTTCTTTGGTTCCATCCTTTGACCTCATCTGAACAGGATTATCGGGTTTTTAAGAAGCAGTTCCACAACCACGTAAGTCAGAAGCTCTGGGGATGGGGGAACGATGGTTTTATTTTCTACCCCCCCCCCCCAACCAACCATGAAAGCCAGTCAAAAATAAAGCCTCATTTGAAGTGGAGTCCAGAAGCTCTGAAAGGAGAGCTCTCACACACGTACTCCTGGGCAGCCTGTATAACCAGCTCAGAGAAGGAAAACAATTCTTACCTTGACAAAGGAGGTCACTTCTCATGCAGGAATTTATCACTTACCTTGAAGTAAGAAAAGGAAGACCACTCCCTTCCCCAGCAGCAACACACTAGTCACTGCTTGCCACCAGTGAGAAACTTCCACAGCCTCAAACTCTTGTTCTCCAATAAACTTCTGTTCAACCCCTTACCCTCTCCCCCCCCCCCCCCCCCATTTCCTGTTAGAGCTTAGTAAGAGCTGACCTTCCTTCAGGCACTTCGGACTTGCAGGTCTGATTTGCAATTCTCTGCTATGCCTACAAAACCCCATGTTTTGCTGGGAACATAGGTATTTTTTTAAAAAAAATTTTGAGAGTGCCATGGGGTGGGGGGTGGGTGGGGGAGGAGGGAAGGGAGAGAGAAAGAGAATCTCAAGCAGTTTCCTTGCTGTCAGTTCAGAGCCCAACATGGGGCTGGGCTCACGAACTGTGAGATCATGACCTGAGCCAAAATCAGACACTTAAGGACTGAACCACCCAGGTGCCCCAGTTAGCTAGCTATTTTAAGGTCTTCATCCCCCACCCCAAATCAGTGACTCAGCTGTGAGACCTTACTAAAGCCTCAGGGTACTCTCCTAGCCCCAGGCGAGGCCTTCCTGCAGCCTTAGGCTTAGAAGACCACAAGGGGCCCCCGGTTGCCGGTTATAAGAACACCCCTGCCGGCAAAACCAAAACCCCACGAGCTTTCGCCAACTGCAAAATTAAGCTATTGTACAGAGCGGGCTTAAAGACTTTGTGAATGAGCTTCCTACTGTTGCTACAGTTGCTACAAACTGTTGCTACAAGTTTCCAGTAAGTTAGTGGCTTATAACAAATGAAATTTACTCGCTTACAGTTCCGGAGATCAGAAGTCCGCAGTAGGTCACACTGGGCTAGAATCAAGGCATCAGCAGGGCTGCATTCTTTCAGGAGGCTCAGGGGGAGAAGCCCTCACCTTAGGTTTCCCAGCCTCCAAAGGCTACCTGCGTTCGTTCCTCCGTGTGGGTTAGCACATCCATCTGGAAACCGGCAACCGCCCCACTCCGACTTCTGCTTCTGTGTTGGGGTTTCCTGGCTGCCTCTCTCTTCAATTTATAGGGACGCTTGTGATTACTTACATTGGATCCACCCTGGTAATCCAGGCTACTCGCCCCATCTGAAAGTCAGCTGATCAGATTGACCATTTGCAACCTTAATTCCTCCTTGTCATGTAGTGTAACATACAGGTTCTAGGAATTAGGACGTGATAGCTTTGGATGTGGAGAGCCGTGTTTTCTTCCACCACAGTTCAGGCTTCAGAATTACAAACAACTGTGTAACTATAAAAGCCTATGTCTGGCTGGCTTCAATTAAAATGTCCCGTACAAACCCCAAGTCCACAATACTATGCCTCTCGGGGCTTCCAAATGCCTCAATTGCTGCATATATTTCACTCTCTTAGCATTTACTCCATTTCTCTTAGTTTCGGCTGTCTATTCACCCAGTATTGATAATATATACACCAAACCGCAAGTTCTGCTCTCCTCCTCCAAAAGTCCTAACAAAATGAGAGAAAGTGTTTTAAGTTCAATATGGTGTTCAGGATACCAGGAAGTTTTAATATTTTTCATGCCTTTTCCAAGAGTTTTTGTCTAATTTCTTATAATAATATCAGATTACTCCAAAACAGTAAAACCCTGTACTCTGAATATAATAACTTTGAGATAATACTACCAAAGTGCACTTTTATTCATGGTACATGTGGATTACAGGGACTCTGCTTCCCTCTGCCCTTCTAGAACCGTGGCTGATAGAGACCTGACATCTTTCAGCACACAGTCTGGAATATTTGGTTACTACAGAAGAGGACAAGACCCAAACCCTCCTCATTGCCTTGAGCCTGGAAGTATCACCTTTTCTGATTGTAACCAGTTGGCCAGACCTAATCATATGGCCCTAGCTTAACCACAAGGTAGCTCACAGAATATTTGGTTAGCGCTCTGTCTGTACACATGGCAATTCTAAAACCTAAATCCTATAAATATTCACCTGTTCCATGAGAGTAACCCCCCACGAATTATCCTTTCTTTTCCACTTATAACTCATACTCGTTAAAAGTCTTGTTAGTCTTGTGTACTAGATATACCAAATTCAATCACTTCTTACCACATCCACCAATACCAATCTCTTCCCAATGGATTTGGGTCTATACACCATATACACAGTGAAATCTTCTTTTCTATTACTTTTAAATGTTTTAAATGACATGCATGTCTTTTCCAATTTGTGTGTGTGTGTGTGTGTGTGTGTGTGTGTGTGGTGCACATACAAATAACACATACAAACCACTTCCTGATTATGTATATAAAGTTATTCAATAGCATATGGGTACATGGTATACTTTATAAAGCAACATATTGCTGGTATAGAGAATCCACATAAAATTCAATATTACATTTTAAAATAGTATTTTAAACTAAGCAACACTGAAAAATATAGACAAAATTACTGAATAAATAAATAAATAAATGAATGAATGAATAAAATGGAACAAAAATTCACAGAATTATATCAGTTGATAGGAAATATTGCATTTATATCTCATTGACAGTATAATCAGTTTCACTCTTATATAGAACTAGAAGCAGTTTAAACAATTCAAGTACTCTTTCTCATTGATTGCTTTATTTATAAATGAGCTATATTTCTCAATAATAAAACATTGTTTAAGATTCGTCTTACAGGAATGCCTGGGTGGCTCAGACAGTTAAGCGTCCCACTCTTGATTTTGGCTAAGGTCATGATCCCAAGGTTGTGGGATTGAGCCCTGCATCAGTCCTCATGCTCAGCATGGAGTCTACTAAAGATTCTCTCTGTCTCTCTCTCTCTGCCCCTCTCCCCGACTCTAGCTCTCTCTCTAAAAATAATAATAATAAAATTCACCTTATGTAGCTTTTTTAGAATGCATAAATATAGGAAATAAATAAGTTTTATAATATTCAAAAGACAATTACCTATTCAGTTGTTGGGAGTGTTAAATTAATCATCACATGTCAGTGGTCTAGAGAACAAATGCAAGCATGTAGTGAGTACCAAATCTTGATGTTACGATTATTGATATTCTAGCAGTTTTCATAGATTGGTAGTGGGAAAAAACAAGTTGCAATGTATTAATGGGAATGGTAGAAAGAAAAATTCTTAAAAGACATGTAAGTCATGCACAGTGAAAACAGTTTAATCATTTAATGAGTCTTGCATGGCTGGGATACTGTCTAGTACCAACTTATTTCAGCTTTCAGTAAATGTGAAAGTATGGCCCACCTCTCCAGTACCCATATTCAGAACAGGGCATGAGCCATGTCCGAAAGAAGAAAGCACTGGATTATGTCAATTCTTGAGATTTTAAGGAACGTTGAAACACTGTTTTCCAACAATTTCTTCTCTCCTCTATCTGCCAATCATAGTTTTTTCAAAGAAGGAATATGTTATGATAGCTGAAATTTGGGTGATAAAATGTGAGTGGATAAAATTCAATTATGTTACAGTTAATTCAATTTACATTAACTCAGCTCTTACTTAACTACTTCTGTTTACTAGACACTTATCACGATGAAGTGTATTGCTGGCTTGTGAATCCTGTTGTAGGGAAAAGAGGTATATTTACTTAATAGTACACCATCTTTTCATATGTGCCACAACACGGCATGAAAAGGAATTTTTACCAGGAAATTATTAATAAGATAAATTACCATTGTGTTAGTCCCTACACAGTAAATGAAATGTTGAAAAATAGAGAATAGAAGAAAAAAATTCCAAGGAGGGAAAAAACAGGAAGAACATTATCAAGTTTCAAATAAGAGTGCAACTATGTAACAGGATTTCTCTTGAGGTCCTGGCCTCAAGAGAATAACAACCATGGCCTAATCTAAGAGTGAAAACAGATTTTCGGATTCATCTCCAGCTATATTTTATCTCCTAGAACACATTTATTATTTAATTCCATAAGATAAATGGTGATGACTTGGCTTGTTATGATGACTTTTCTTTTATTTGTGCATTTATCAACACCAAATTTTCGATTCTGAGGATGCTTTTATAGCACTGATCAATCAAAGGCCATTGCTCAAGTGGCTTTGGCCTCTTCAACCATAATGTTGCTTGTTCAATTTGTTTTTATCAGATTGATTACAGAAAGCTTAGCTGTTTTTGTGCCTGAATATAGAGCAGAGACTGCCTAACTCAGAGACTTGTTTAAATCTGATAAATTACTAAAAGAGCTCTGTTGGGTTCATTTTCTGTGATGCATTTTTATGTTTATTTTACACTCATTTGTTGTGCAGCATTTAGGTTGTTTTCAATTACTCTCTGTAGTAACACTAAATATCATTGTCATTTTATGCATGTTTCTCCTTCTATTTTAATTTTTTTTCCTTAAAGGTTTTCCTTAAGAAAGAAGTATAATTGAGTGAAATTGTGTGAATATTTTTAATATCCATGGTACACAGTGCCAGATTACTTAAAAAAAAAAGCTGTGCTTATTTCCATTCCCAATATACAGGTAACTATCCTGTTCTCTGTCCTCTTGTCTTAATCAGAAGTGCTTTACATAGTCAGTTAACCCCTCTTCAAGCTGACTAAAGTGTCCGAGTGCTTATACATAAAGTGAATATTTTTAATTTTAATTTTAATTTACAGGTGAATTAAATTTTTTTAAGTTTATTTATATGTTTTTGAGAGAGAGAACACACACACACCTGCAGAAGTAGGGGAGGGGCAGAGAGAAGGAGAGACAGAATCCCAAGCAGGCTCCACACCATCAGCTCAGATCCCAGTGCAGGGCTTGAACTCACCAATGTGAGATCATGACCTGAGCTGAGATCAGGGGTTGGAGGCTTAATGGACTGCACCACCCAGGAGCCCCTACAGATGAATTGAAACATACAGGACAAATGTAACTATATTCAGAGGAACTAAGAATAAAATTAGATATAGAACTTTTTTTTCTCTTTTGTAGTTTGAAAACAGCATAGGGGCCCGTGGGTGGCTCAGTTGGTTAAGCGTCTGACTTGATTTCAGGTCAGGTCATGATCTCACAGTTTCTTGAGTTCGAGCCCCACATCGGGCTCTACAGTAATAGTGCAGAACCTGGTTGGGATTCTCCCTCTTCTTCTGGTCCTCCCCTATTTGCACTCTCTCTGTCTTTCTCAAAAATAAACAATAAATAAATACAAAACTTTAAAGAAAACAACAGCATAGAAGAATGAGTTAATGAGAACTACCTTGCCTACTAGAAACAGCTAGGACTCCTACATAAACATGTAACAACAAAAAACAAAGTTAAATGCAAACTTCATCTTGAAAGAAAGGGTGATTCCATTTTGCAAGAAGTGCTGAGCTGCTACCATAGCAGGTCCAGATAGTGAAAGATAAGAGTAGAAATTTTTTCTTGGAAATGGGCCTATGTTCTAGGCCTTTAGACAGAGCTGGGAGAGAGGGATTCAGGTGCAGATGATTTATTCAAGAATGCTCTTCAGGAAAGCCCATAGAGAGCAAATGAAGCAGGTCAGGAGAAGGGAAAGCCTTGGCATAACCCATAGGGAAGACTGTGGAGTATAAAAGTATTTACACTTTATAGCCTGACTTCACTGGGACATTGGCTGCGGCCTGGGGTGTGGCAGCCAGGTGCCCTCCGATCAGATGGCTCCTCTCAACCAAAAGCCATTTGTTAAGGAAAAGGGGTGGCATTAAGTCATGAGAAGTCCATACTTACAGCAGCTGGGGGATTGATATCCTGGTGTGCTAAAAGGCATCTGTGGGGGACTAGAGTTCACTACAAGAACCTAACATTGGAGCTGTCACTTCGGAAAGCTCATGGGTTCATAAAAGAAAGCAAAATACCCCACTTATTGACTCAAAGAAAACAATGAAGCTTATCTGTCTCTCCCTGTGATTTTGGTTGGAAAACAGAAAAGAAAAAAAAAAGCCTTTCATGAAAAATACAAATCTCAAGCCTCCTCCTCGCATGGATAAGAACCAGTCTAAATTACTCACATATTAAGGTAAAAGAAGAGCCCAGAAATTAATATAAAAACTGATGCTGGCTCGGTAATACCATTATAAAGCCCAGCGGGAAGCAACGTCATGTTTTCTCTTGATTTTTTCAGTACCCCAAATACATAGTTGGATGATGACTGGCAGGACACTGAAAAGAAGCTGTCAGTGAAAGACAAAGTCCACGTAAAGAGACAACTCCTGTAAGATGAGTCAGTAGAGACTCTACTGACAAGAATTAAAAATGAAATATCAGCTAGATGGTGAATAGCACTTTCCCTGTCATAAAGAATTTTTGAAATATTTGCTTTTGCAAACCCTCCCACTGTTTTTTTTAAACATGACTAAGTTAATTGATTACTGAATTTCCTATCTAAAAAACGGTACTGTGTGTGTATTTGTTTATATGTATATTTCTGTGGGAGTATGTATATGGTTAAATGCGTAGACCTTGAGTTCACCTCCTGGCGTCAAGTTTGCCTGCTTTTCAGAGTCCAGAGCTCTAATGCAACCCACGCTTTGGTCAGAGTGAAGGCAGCTGTGTCTGGCTCTGGGGAAGGGCTGATCTGGTTTCTGCCTCATCCTGGAAAGAGAGGAGTCTGATGTGCTCAGTTCTAGAGCCTTTCCAGAAAACTGGAGTGTAAATTGGCCCAATCAAGTTGGTTCATCCTTAGCCAACGTTCATCTTTCCTTTTTCCTGCCCTTGCCATTACTGTTTGTTCAAACGTTACCTGTATTCAAAATTATGACATCGCTCGTCTGCTGTTTCTTCACTTGTTCATTCTCTTTGTTTTTGTGTGTTTATTTCTTTATTGTGACATTCATGGAGTTGCAAGCGATTGATTAGAGATTAAAACGTGCCAAATTTAAGTGGAATTCGTTGTCCTTATTTTCTGTATCAATATTACCAGAGGGCTGTTTATTACTCATAACAAATCACTAGATTTTGTTTATTTGGGCACTCCTCTAAGTCACCTGTGCTTTCTAGATCATTAACCTATGATTTTAGTTTTATTATTTCCACCCTTCTGCTTGTATTTCCCTTATTTTACTTTTGTTTCCCTATTTTTAATGTATATTTATTTATTTTGAGAGTTAGAGAGAGAGAGAGAGCACACAAGCATAAAGAGGAAGGGAGAGAGAGAATCCCAAGCAGTCTCCACCCTCAGCACAGCACTGCCACAGGGCTTGATACTCAAAAACCTTGAGATCTTGACCTGCGCTGAAATCAGGAGTTGGACACTTAATGGATTGAGCCATCCAGATACCCCTCCATAACTTTTTATATTGAAATATTAGCTCATGAATTTTATTCTTTCATTTGTTTTTAAATGTAATGGTTTAAGGCTAGAAATGTCTATGATATGCATATATATGTATATACATATATATGCATATACATATACATATATATGCATATCATAGTTTTTTATAAGAATATTTCTACTACTGTTCAGTTCTAAAGAGTTTCTCATTTCTATTATAATTTCTTCTGTAACTGATAGAATATTAAAATACATTTTAATTCGTTTATGTAGTTATATATGAATGTATCTTTTTTTTAGAATCTCTAATTGATTTGCATTGTGGTTAAAGGTTTGTGGAGTATATGAAACTAATTTTTTCACATTCATTAACATTTATTTACTTTGTGCCTTGTCAGATGGCCAATTTTGAAAAATATTTAAGGTATTCTTGAAAAAATGTGTATTTCTGATAGGTAAGTGTAAACCTTGTTTATCTATTAGTAAGATGATACTTCTTAATGTTATTATTCAACATTTCTAAATCATTACTCTTTTTTTTAAGGTTGCCTGCCTAACAACTCTCAGTAGAGGCTATCACTTTCTCCTACTTTGAATTAGGATTTGAAAAATTGTCCTCGTAATTCTGACAATTATTATCTATTTTAAAACTGTTTACTGAATCAGACATGATCATATTTTTCCATCTTGAGAATTGTTCCTGTTAACATTGTCTTCAGTGATGCTTGAGATTTTCTATAGAAGCAATCATGCCGTTTGAAAATAGGAGCAATTCATTTTTTGTTTCTAATACTTTGCCTGTTACATGTTTTATTTATTTTTATTTCATTATTATCCTGCCCAGGTATTTCAGTAAGATATTCAATAAGTGCAGTAACAGTGAACATCTTTGCCTTGGTCTCAATCTTATGGGAAAAGCATTCATTCTTTTACCATTAAGTAGAATACAGTATTAGCTGTAGTTTTTCAGTATATGCTCCTAACCAGTTTGAGGAAGCTCCCATCCATTCTTATCCACTGAGAGTTTTTAGCATAAGTGGATTCAATTTCGTTAAATATGTTTTTCTGCAAATAATAACATTGTCAAATGCCCCCTTCCACCTATAGTCAGTTGATGTGTTGTATTATATTGAAAGGTGTTTAAACGTCAAGTCAGGTTTACATTTTTTTAGATAAACCTCACTTGGTATTGATGTATTATCATTTTCATATATTGTTGGATCCTGTCTGTTAATATTTTGAGGAGTTTTGCATCTTTATTCATGAAGGATAGTGTGGTTTTCTCATGTTTTGTCTGCTTTTGGTATCTGGGTGATACAGGCCTCATAAGGTGAATTGGGGAGCATTCTCTGCTTTTCTATATTCTTGAACAGTATGTGTAGAATTGGTTTTATTTATTCCTTAAGGTTTTGGTATCACATACAAGTAAAACTCTCTGGATCTGAAGTTTTCTTTGATGGAAAGCTTTTAACTACGAATAGAATTTCATTAATAGGTTCAGGATTATGCAGTTCATCTCTTCTTGAGCAATATTTAATAGTTTGCACACTTCAAAGTATTGGTCATTTCATCTGAGTTGTCAATTTACGGGTATAAAATATTTTGCAGTGTTCCATTATTATCTTTTGAATGTCAGTCTTCAGTGATGATACCACTTTCATTTGAGAAACTTGTTATCTGTGTTTTCTTGCTTTTTTTCTTCATCACTGTAGCTAACTGAAGTTAATCAGTTATACTGAGCTATGTTTTCACCAAATTGAAAATGAAATAAAGTCTCCATTTATTCATATCCTTCAACAATAAGGCCAGGTTGGCAGGTGATTGTGGAAACCTTAGGTGATTCTCGGTCTTTAATTATGAACCTGAAGCTTGAAAGTGTTAATTTGCTATAGTGGATAATTACATCTTAAAAGAGCACTGTTTTTCCATTTTAATGCCTTATGATTTCAGTTCTTGAAAGAGTGAAGTAATACTGGAAAATACTAATGGCAGTGGAGAACCTGCATTAATTCCAGTGAGATAGTTTATATTCTCCAATCATTTCTGATGAGCCAAGAGAAAATGTAAAATATCTGCATTTATTACAAACAATTTAGCTTACTGATTATTGTGATTTGCATTCTATTTACATATTTGCTTTTCAGAGCTAAATTGATACCAACATCAACCATACAAGAATTTCTGGTAATTAAGTTAGAAATAATTAGTTCATCTCCTATTACCGGATGTGCCAGTATGTTTTCTCCCCTTTGGGCTGGGGAGACAGTACTTTACAGCTTACAATACTTTATCCTTATCAGGACCCTCAATGAAGCTGAGGCTATGGTAGGAAAAAAATAGCCATGTCTTTGATCCTCAGCAAGGAGCAGATATATCTGACCAGAAGATGACTTTATATATTATGATGATTTCTCCGTACTGTATTGTATTTTATAATCAAAATCACTCTGTTTATTGAATTTAAGTTACAAATTCAATAACATGCTAGACCTGTCCTTAAAGGTTTAATAGTATACCAGAGCCATAATCCTGGAGATTGGAGGACTCTTTAGGGGACCAGGTCCAGCTCAGTGCATCCAAGCAAAACTTACATCCTCAGGGCTGGTGTTGGCCACATCCCTGGATCTTGTCACATAGTCTGTGCGTATTAAATGTGGTGTTTTTTTTTTTTTAATCTCATGGAAGGGATTATCCACATCTGAAGACTTCTTTTAATAAGATTACTGTCACACGTATTTGATTTTAAGCCTGGATATCATAAAATGCATCATTCTTGACACTGTACTGAAATTTGTCTCCTCATACCCTTGACCCTTCTGTGCTATTTATGCCTTCTGAAGATGAGCAAAGTTACTTTAATCCCTTCTCAAATCACACCCCCCCATAAAGTCTTTCCAAAGACAGTTACCAAATGACTTTTTTTTAACTCCCTGATTCCTCAGATTTTTCTCCAGATATAATGCTTTAAAGAGCACTCATTATTTGACTTCTTTTTTAGTTATATGAGGATTTATGGTTACTATATATTTTATATATATATAAATTATCATTATATATATATATATAAAATACAGTAGCCCATCCAAAGCAAAAGGGTAAGTTTCTGAAAACTCCTCTGTAAGCGTATTAAGAACAAACATAACTTTGTCATAAAATGAAAAGGATAAGTGGGGCTTAAGTAATAATAAATAAGTTTTATCTAACTAACCCAGGAGAACTTTTTTCCAGTGGTTGTATTTTGTAGCTCATCATCCAGAATTATATATCCCCTAAAACTACAGAGGCAATTTCTCTGAAGTTGCTTTTCCAAAATAGGTTCTTTTATTAATAGAATCATATCCCCCCAAAATAGATATATTGACGTCTGAACCCTGGTATTTGTGAATTTGATCTTATTTGGAAACAAGGTCTTTGTAGGCATACATGAATTAAATGAGGTTGTTGGTGGGAGTGCTAATTGCATACAACTGGTATTTTGTTTTGTTTTATTTTCTTAATTTTCTTAATGTTTTTATTTATTTTTGAGAGAGAGAGAGAGAGAGAGAGAGAGAGAGAGAGAGAGAGAGAGTGGGAGAGGGGTAGAGGGAGAGGCAGACACAGAATCAGAAGCAGATTGCAGGCTCTGAGCTATCAGCGCAGAGCCCGAGGCAGGGCTCCAAGTCATGATCCCTGAGATAACGACCTGAGCCAAAGTCAGATGCTTGGCCGACTGAGCCACCAGCTTCCCCTATAATTGGTATTTTTCTTTAAAGTGTTTATTTATTTATTTTGAGTGAGAGAGGGAGTGTGCACACTCAAGGGAGGGAGAAGCAGAGAGATAAAGGGAGATAGAGAATCCCAAGCAGGCTGTGTGCTATCAGTACAGAGCCTGACGTGGGGCTCAATATCTCATGACCCATGAGATCATGACCTAAGCCAAAATCCAGAATTGGACGCTTAACTGACTAAGCCACCCAATCGCCCCTAACTGGTGTTTTTTATAAGAGGGACATTTTGATACAGACACATGGGGAGACTATCATGTGAAGATGGAAGCAGAGACTGGAGTGAAAAAGCATCCATAAGCCAGGAAACACCTGGAACTAATAGAAGCTGGATGGAGGAAGCAAGGAAAGATACTCTCCTCGAGGCTTTGGAGGCAGCAGGGACGTGCTGACATCTGGATTTGAGACATTCAGCCTCTACAACTGAGAGATTAAATTTCTGTTTTAAGCTACCTATTGTGGTCATTTGTTATGGCACATTGTTATGGGAATCTAATACAGGGTCAAAGTATTCATTGGCAAAACAACTCAATTGCTGCATTAATTTGGGCTCTTGTCTTCAAAAATTAGATTTATCATGCTGTACTCTAGTTTTATCATCTTCTTGAGGTCATCAGCTAGGGACATATTCTAACTGGGGCTTTTATACTTCTGAAGTTGGCCATAAATGGCTAGTGTCAAAACTGGAACAAGACAAGCTTTACAGAATAAAGATGGATAGTGGAATATAGAGCTGAGCCCCAAGAAGCAACATCTTTTTGGGTTTCCATTTGGTTGGTCTAATGTACTGGAATATAACCATGGTTGAAGGTAACCTTCCATTGTTTGGGGATAGCGGTATCTCTTCAGTTTTCTAGTTTTTATTTGTTTATTGGTAATACTGAATAGGTAAGGAAAAGAGGGACATTGCATGAAATAATGACATTTTTAAGAAAATAAGAACTACTGCTCTGGCAGTGAACTATGGAATAAATGAGAGTAAAGAGACAGTGGAATCCAGGAAACAAACACTAGGATTGTTGTTGCAAGACTCTAATGGTGTAAAATGAGAACCATAATCTACAGGAAAGAAACTATAGCCAATCTGATTTCTAGAGAAAGCAAATTTAGTACTGGAGGATCTATGAACCATTTTCAATATATTAAGAAAAAGAGACAGCGAGAGAGAGCGAGAGAGAGAGAGAGAAATTCTTAACATTTATTCATAATAAGACTGATAAACTGTTTTAAATTTTTCAGGTTTATTTGGTTTTGTCTTAAATGAAATGAACTTAGTTTTGAAACCTTGAATAACTAATGGGAAAAATAAAATGTTTTAATACCAATTCATTTTTAACGAGCAAAGCAGTGTGTTAGGGGAAAATTACATAAAGGGTTTTTAATGGTGGCAGCTCAGGGTCATTGCCTTAGGCCTGGTTCATTCTCCACAGTGCATGTTCCTTAGTGGCCTGATATCCTGCTGTCTGCTCAATCAGCAATGTCAATTAGAGGAAGAAACAGAACCAAGGTTATTCTTGCTTCAGAATTAAGAACAATTTTATTTTCAGAGAAATATATAATGACTTCTCTAAATTCTATGAGGATATGTACATATAAGAGTTAAAAGAATTCCAAAAGTGATGTACCCTATTTATTGCCAAAATATGAAGCTAATTTATATTCATTTATACTGAAAGTAGGACACACTTGACAGCTATTAATCCATACAGTAATTAACATTAGCTTTGCAAGCTGAAGATAATATAAAAAGCTTATGCTGTGATATAAAATGTTTCAATGGATCATAATTAACACACAACTTGAGTTTCTGATTAACCATTTTTCTTAGATTGTCTTATAGGTTATGCCTAATTAATGAAAATGAATATAAAATTTTGGTACTATATGCTGGAAGTCCAAAAAAAAAGAATTACTATAATTTCATTTTGCTATTATTCTTCATGTATTGATTGAAATTTGAGTGGTTTCATAAGGGATTACTATTACCACAAAGTCTTATTTCATTAAAAAAAACAAAAACAATGTCTTGCTTTCTTTCTAGAATTCTAAAGAACATATTATGAGTGTTGCTATAGAAAAATATAATTATTAAATCATATTTAATAAAAACTAAATACATACAGAATTGTCACTCACTGACTACTTTTTTGTAGAAAACTATTTGAATTTTTTATATTCTCTATAAAAATCTATGCCTGAATTTTAAGAAAACATTAAAAATGTAGATGCTGAAAATCATGTCTTAACATATAACATCGAAATCCTTAAATAACTGTTTTTTAAAAATGAAAGATGTGTGGTAATTTACTACTACTAAAATTGCTATAATATTGTTCTTGTATCCAAAATGCCCCCCTTTAAAACACCTAATATGACCTAATTATTTTATTTGAAATACTATGAATGCTGACCAAATTTCTTTTGAATATGAACATCCTTTTGTAAAATGACTGAAATAATGAGGATATTGTCTGTGAAAAAGTAACTCAAATTCTTTTACTTGTGGTTTCATAGATGATAGATAATAAGCCAAGGTCTGGATTCCTCTCCTATGTGGGACAGAGAATATTATTCTATTTCACGAGGACAAATTGCATTCCTGGTCACATTAAATGAATACCACTTTTTCAAAAAGAATTTATATAAAGTCATAAATTATTAGTACAGAACAGCTCAAACCACTACAAAACCCCACTGATTAGCAATGAATTTGAGGTATTGCATATTTTTATCCTTTTTATCGTTTTAATCAGATTAATTTTCAAAGTCCTCAATTATCTATTCATAGCCCTCTGATTACCATTCAACCTAGATACTAATTTACACACTAAAATCAGTCAATCCCTTCAGGACTCACATGGACATCTGCAGGGCAAAAGTCATTCAATGCATTTTAGCTTGGAGTCAAGGGCTATTGCTGAAAGAACATAATATCCCTTTGGTTTGAATTTATATCTAGATTTTAAACAACCATAACAGCCCATTCTTTCTAAAATGATCTTGCTTAAGCAAAAAATCATCTGTATATCAATTTATTGGTAAAATTTCTGTGATGGCATTCTTCAGATTATTTCAGCAAATGCTAGGATTGATTGACCATTTCAGTGAAAGTCAGCCAGTGGGAATGGAAATCATAGAAGTACAAAGGACTCTAGCATTCCTTCTCTATCAGTGAGGGTTATGTTCCTGGAAAGCATCACTGAAACACAAGAGGGACCTAATTCATTCTAATGGATTATATGTGAACATGGAGCCTTCCTGTCCAGAATTTGGGAACATCAACACAAGCCTTGCTCTCAGGCAGAGTGTGTCCTCACAAGAAACTCTTCCTTTCTCACATCACAACCTCCAGTCAGTTTTTTCGGTTCTCTGGTTCCTTTAACTTCCTCACTCTATCTGAAATCTCTGCCTTTCTTCCATTTCAAACACCTCTTGGATCTTGACAGTCTTCACAATTACATGGTGGGAAATAAGCTAAGCCTCTTTCTTTTCCCATTGGCTTTGACCTTAAATATTCATACACTTGAGAGGTACCCAAGATTGCCTAAAGGGGGCATGGGCTTGGACACCTGAGATCCTGTGTCTACACAAAGTCCTTCCCATGGATTTTTCTCTCTCACCTCACCTTCCCAGTTGCTCG